>NC_056743.1:305857085-306044585 GCF_019279795.1 Protopterus annectens
AATGTATTGTTTGTACTTGCTCATAGTATTGATTGTATATGTGTGTGTGTGTGTGTGGTAGAATTCTCAGTTTATCACCACAATTTTTATTGCATAGCAGCTGTGTAGTGAATATAGGAAAGGCACAATTGATTAAGTAATACCCATGAGTAAGCTGCTTGTCTGTGAGATTGAGGCTGGTTTATTAAAGTGACAAGCAGATTTGTATTGGAGTAAAACAAATCTAATGAACTGCATTAAAAGCAGTTTTCTCTTATTTAATTGGCGTTCACATATGCACTGTATATATTAAAACTTAGGTGGCATTGTGATTTAGCAGTTATTGCTTCTGCCTTAGATTGACAAATGCTGGGGGGATTGTCCTGGCATCCACTTACAATCAGTGTGAGCTTTGTTTTTTTCTCCATTTCTTTGAATTGTTTTCCCTTGTTACAGTACTCCCAGCTTTCCAGAAAAAAAAAACAAAACACCCCAAGTACCTTTGCCCTGGTGACCTAGCTCATGGGTTGCAAAGTACATGTGGTATGTGGTGACATGGCTCACTTACACCACTGGTTGTTCTTCTTTCGGCTTCTCCCAGTTAGGGGTCGCCATAGCGAAACTCCGTTCGGTTAATTATTGACAGTAGATTTTTATGGTGCCGAGGTGCCAGCTCAATGCCCAAACTTCAATGAAGGTATGCCCATTCTACACATGTCTTTCGAATGCCACTCAACCGCGGGGAGGACATGTAAACTCCACTTACACCATTGGTAATTAATAAAAAACAGAGTCTCATAAAACAGTCTGAATGGTTAATCCAAGTAAATAATTTCATGTATACCTTTCTGTTCAGGTTGAAATGTGAAAGAGTTTATATGCCCTTGCAGTCAGTAATCCAGGAAGAATACTGTAAAATAATGGAGTATTTGAATAGGATGTACAAAACAAATGTGCGTAAAAAATTTTCATAATAAACTAAAAGGATAAGTTGGAGTTTTTGAATGAATGAAAACAGTCATAAGATGAAAAGTGCAAGACATTTATATCATACATTGTAAATTGTCATAACCTAATGAGGTGCAAATTGCAAGCCATGTAAAGCTGAAGCAAAACTTTAACAGTTGCTGGAAATCATGGTCTTTAAATGTAGATGTCCAGCACATAAAGTGTCACCATCATATTTGTTTAACTTATTTTCTAAGTATAATACATGTGCATCATCTGTGATATCTCCATATTTTAGTTATTCAGCTTTTCTCTTAATATCGGATGATGATATATTGTTTTATTCAGATCTTATACCGAAAAATCTACAACAAATTCTAAGATGCTAATATCCTCATTTTGAAAAAGTTTATCCACAGTGCTTATCTTTGTTTCAGATACTTATAGTCCTAGATAATTCAAGGAATTTCTGCCAAACATGTCTGTAAAATAATTTTTGTTGAGACATTTTAGCAAATGCTGAATATGACTTTACAGGCACATCCAAAAGTACACATAGGCATATGCCCCCCTACATGGATCTACTTCAGTAGACCAAAAGTTCACTTACCAAACTTTCAGTTAGCTAAGACAAAAAGGCCGAAAACTGCAGAACATCGACATCACGGAACACCGGCTTCCCACTCCAGGTTTTACATTGCACTGTTTTATTCTTCCCTTGACTTACTGCCATCTACTCCCACTATTTTATTTCCTGCCCCATTTTTATAGCTTCTTTATGAAACCAGCACCTTCCTCCAGATAGATCATACTGGAACCATCTCCTTTCAGTCTCTTAAGACTGCAGTACCAACAATAGTCAGCCAGAATTTGTACAGAAGTTACTCATTACCAACCACAGTGATGGTCAGCAGTTTGCTGAATATAGCTTTGGTTCATTGATGATTACTAGGCTAATGACCCCAGAAGGCCATTTAAAGCATAACCATGCTTCCCAAATGCATCTGATGAGTTTTAATACAATAGGGTTATTTTAAGAGGTATATGTAGGCTAGGGAATGGGTGGTCAAGCATTTGTAGGCTACCTCTGTCTACCAAACACACTGGTGCCAGAGCAGTGGTAAATTTCTGATTCCCTATCAACTGGTCCAAGTTACTTTTGTATTTGGTTATGGAAGAACTCTGCTTCACATGGATAGACAAAGTTTATTTATATTATTTTGCTTTTGTTTACCAGGATTGTCTGACTAAATTAAGTCAAAAATCCTTTTCCGGGGAGGCCGAGGGAGAAAGCTCCGACATACTGCAAAAATTTTTAAACAGCATTTAGTAATGTACATGAACAAAACAATAAGTAATATACATTAATAACTACACATTCATTTATAAAATTAGATTACATTCATATGAAATATAGGTAACTATTACAGTATAAACAATACTTGTTCATTAGTGGATGTTGAACATTGAGAGACTTGAAGGTAAGTAAAAACTGGCACAATGTAGAGTAGAAATAGCGCTAAGAGAATGCAGGCTATGCATCTTCTGTTTATGTCAGTGACGTAGGTTTTCTCTTTTAATATACCTTTTTTTTTTTTTACTATTTTTTTCATATGATACATGGTGGTCAAATTTCAACTAGTCATCTATGATGACTTCCAGCAATTTTGTGTGGTTCACTTGTTCTATCATAGTGTTTTTGGCAAAGTTAATATTGAATAGAGTTGTTTTGGTAGAGCTGTGTTTTGGGATAAATAGCAGGAATTTATTTTTTATGGTTTAGTAGTAGTTGTGAATTATTTAGCCATGTTTCAATCGATAAGAATGATTATCGTGTAAGGTCTTAGTGTTTCGAGAGAGATTTGGCAGATTAAGGTTGAACTAGGGTAGCATTTTTTGTAGCTGTGTAGAGGCCATTGATGAATATGTTGAAATGTATGGGGCCTAGTATAGATCCTTATGGGATAACAATATTTACTAGCAAAAAGATGGAGAAACCAATTTTCCACATCACTGCTTGTTCTCTGTTTGCAGTAAAAAGTTGATGAGCCCCAAGGAGGAGAGTTCACATAAGAGTATCTGGTGAGGGGCAGTGTCAAAAGCTTTTGATAAGTCACAGAAGATGGAGGAGACTAGGCTTCAGACATGTCTAAGGGTGTAGACAGTATTAACAAAATCAGCAAAGAGGAAGCTGTTCTGTGATAATGACAGAAGCCATGTTAGGTTGAAGACAGAAGCAGGTAACTGATTGCCTTTACTTTTTTTACTTTTTTATCAGATATGGAAAGATTTATCATAAAGAAAACTTGCTATGCGATAGACTAGGGTGCTATTTTAAGATATTTGCCAGGTAGATTGTCAGGAACAGTAGTAGCAGGCTTTAGTTTTTTGAGATATTGTTTGATGATATCTGTGGGAATTGGTTGTAAAGAAAAATGTTGAATGAGATTATTTCAAAGAGTAGGGACTTCAAGAGCTTGCTTTTTCTCCCAGTTGGCTAATGACTATTCTGTCTGTATAAAGTGGGTATACAACTGATTAACTGTAGTATTATTTTGTTTGTGTGTTTGGTGTTGACTGTGTAGCTTGTCCTAGATTTAACAGTTATTGATTAAGGCCCAGAGCAGTCTTGGATTATTACTGTGTATGTCTTGATTGACTGAGTCATGGGTTTTCTTATCTTTGATAAGTTGTTTTGTTAGGTTTCTTACTAGTCTATATGTTAGTAAAGTAAGAGTTGTTTTGTGTTTTGTCTAGGCATTCCATGCTTTGCCTCTTTGTTTCATGAGTTCTTTAGATGCTAAGGATAGCCATACACCAGGCTTGGCTTTGTTTTTATTCCAAGGGGGCTGGTGTGATTACAACTCTGAGGAAGATTTTATTGAATTCACAGGCAGAGTTATGTATGGGAGAGTCTTTATTTACTCCCAGTTCAGGAGAAGTACTGCATGAATATAAGTATCTTCATGAAAAGTAATATGTTTTCATACCAGGTTGTAATGATGTGTTTTGGGAGTGTTACTTTGGTATCTTATGTTGTAGATTGGTGAGTCATCACTCAGGCTGTCTGCCAAAGTTCTATGGGATGACATTTTATTTGGAGAGGATGTTAGGATAAAATTGAGAGTCATTTGGCTGTGACTTTGCTATATCTAGTTATCGTGGTTATAAGTTGTGTATACTTATAAAAATGTATATTATTTGTTGGATTTTCAGATTGTATGGTTTACTGATCCATATTAACATCACTCAGTATTATGTTGCTTGTAGAATATTTAGGGGGCCCATAAATGAGATTGTCTTGTGATTGTTTCATTTCAGCATATGATATGGAGGAAAAGGGAGATATCTACTTTTTTTTTTTTTTTTTTTTGTGAAAACAGTGACCCCACCAGCTTTAGATCACTAGATCAAATAATTCTGACATTTTTTGTTTCATGAAAGTGCAACATGTCTATCAAAGCATGCTCCTCCCTTGCACAAATCCCTGTCCTTCTCCACAGAGACGGACAAGCAGGGAAACTACATCATTTTCTTGCATCCCTTCACCATCTTTGGTGGAAACATCTGAACATGAGTACACAGCAATGTCTGTGTGTGCGCGCTCATGCATGCACATGAGAATAATGCTATGAGGACACATGCACATCTGATGCATATGACTGCACACACTTGTATCTCTGTGGAGCAGTGAGATAAGCCAATGAACACTATGCATATCTATTTAACATCTGTTTACCAGGAAAGTCTGACTTGGAACAAAGTCAATTTTCAGAGGAGGCCCAGGGAGAAACACTCCAGATGCGTGTCTTTGTAACATGAGAGGAAACTGGAGCACCCGGAGGAAACCCACATGAACCCACAGAAAGCACCCCAGCTGTGAATCGAACTGGAGAACCTCTTTCTGTGAGGTGCCAATGCAACCACTGCTCCATCTGCACTGCATATACTACAGCTATTACAGTATTGTTGCATTGAAATAGCATTACATTGATAACATTGCTAACTTCATGATCTCACCAGCCAGTACTGCCTTTCTCTACTTAATAACTGCATACATTATTGATATAGATGTATAAGTGTGTAGATATATATATATATATATATATATATATATATATATATATATATATATATATAGGGTCACCTTCATTTCACCTAAAGTTCATTTGCCCGAGAGAAATTTCAGGCAACCCAATTGCCTGACAGTTCATTTACCAGGCAGCTCATTTCTCTGACAATTAGAAAAAGGCAAGTAAAAGGTATATGTCCTTTTCCCCACTGTAGTGCGATGCTGGAGTTAGAATATATAGTTGGGGGGCTGTGGGGGGTGAAGCCACCCACATACTTTGGTTTTATACTGTGCAATTTGTTTTTTTATTGTTCACTAAAACCAAAGTAGGTGGGAGGCTTTGCCCCACCCACACCGTCCCTAACTACATATTCTAACTCCATGATCGTACTACAGTGGAGAAAAGGACATATACCTTTTACTTGCCTTTTTCTAATTGTCGGGCAAATGAACTGTTGGGCAAATGAAGGTGACCCATACATAGATATAAATATATAGATATAGATACATGATTTACTATCACAGTCTCAAAGCCCACAGTTTGGAAACCCATAATCTCAAGGCAATAATACTGAAAGACCAAAATGATGAGCAAAATATGAAACTTCTGGATGTACCCCCATGCAGGACCCATGGTAGCAGTTGTTCCTAGGTCCGCACCCACACAGGACCAATATTAACACTCGTTCCTTGACACACACTGGTAGAGGGATACAGTATTTGAGATTTTTAGTTAATGTGGTCATCAGTATTTTGGTCTTTTGATATTATGGTTTTAGGATTATGGGTTTCAGTACTGTGGTCTTCAAGACTGTGATAGTAAACCAATATCTATATCTATATATATATATATATATATATATATATATATATATATATATATATATATACATATATATATATATATATATATATATATATATATATGTTATAAACTCAGAAAGCAAATGAGTATATGTGGCATATGCCTATAAGATATATATAACATTATCCTTCAGTGACTGTTCCAGTTATGTCTGGCGTAATCATCTGGCATCAGTGGAAGAGGTAAGACCACACCATCTTGCATTGCTTATGATCTCTGTTGCCTTCAGCAGTTGCAGTGGGATTCCATACATCCTTATAGCTACAGGTCAAACTTCCCCATGCATGTAATATATCAGACTAGGATAGACACCATCCAACAAAGATACTGGGGGGATTCATAAAGGTAAAGCAGCATGTACACTTTCATATATACATGACAGTAACCTTTTAGAATTTGGAGACAGCCTTGACATGATGCCGCTTGGTGCTCTACAATGAAGATGTGCAACAACATGTAGGGATGGCTCCATGGCCATGCATTATGCTAATTAGGCAATCTAGGGAATAGGCAGATGCTTATTAGCCATATGCCATCTTTCCTGCAACCTCTTCCAGGAAGGCATCTATACAGTGAAAGATTTAGGAAATTGCTCAGACGTGTAGATTAGCATGGTTGTCCCCACCACATTGTGGTTGTGAACATGGCCAAGAAGCCATATTCATCTACTGAAAATTGAAGTAGCATGAGTATCAGGAGGTGAAGGGGAACCACTAACCCCAGGGATAATGCACTTGTGCCATAATGACACCTACGCTATTACAGGGACTGGTGGTGGGGGATTGAAGGAAATGCTAGCCATCATGCATACCATACCTGTGTCTTCATTGCAACTACAACAGTATGGGGATCAAGGTGAGGGAAAGCTTTAGACATAGGGAGCACTCTAAACTATCGTGCCTTAAAGATGCATCAACTAGTAGAGGGATCAGGGTGGGTGAGTAAAAGCACTAGATAGGGGTAGGGCATAAAACTCAGGAACTGATACTAGGTCAGTAGTATGTATGTGTGTGTGTGTGTGTGTGTGTGTGTGTGTGTGTGTGTGTGTGTGTGTGTGTGTGTGTGTGGTTGTAAGCGTGTGTGTTTCTATTGAAATGTGTACTAGTGTGACTGATGGGGAAGGCCTATGCCTACACAGTGTGGCTACAGCAGTTAATTATCATGATGTGCACACATGGTGGCTTTAACTTCCATTCATAAACATGCAAATTAGCTGATAATGAGGTCTTTCCTCATTGTGGCTAACATGTCTCTGATTCACAAAATACCACATTGTGGGAGCAGGGCCTTTTCAGGGCAAACCTTACAGCTCATGCTAGGCTCTTTAATTAATCCCTGTTATAATTAGGTATTTTTCTACAAAAATCACCCAAAATATTGCAAATAAATTTTATTTTACCCTGAAATTTTAGCCTAACAAGCCTTCTGTAGGGATCCATGCACCACATCGCAGTATCTATTTATAGCACTCCTTATCACATAATTAAAAATTTCACTAACAAACTGGGAATCCTATTAAATAAATTCCAGTTCACTAGTCCATTTAAACCACTTGTTCTTACAGTAGCATAATTGAAAATATATAGGGACTCAGCCTTTCCTATATATTCTGTTTCCATCCCTAACATTAGAAGCCATAAATGAATCAATGTATTTGATTGAACAGCTATCCCCTCTTCATATCACCTCTAAATGCACAGCCACAACACCCAGTTGTGAGTAAGCCTTAACTTGCCTAATATGTCCTTGTATTCTCACCTGCCTTTACTTCTCTAATATGTCCCTGTTTTCTCACCTGCCTTTACTTCTCTAATATGTCCCTGTTTTCTCACCTGCCTTTACTTCTCTAATATGTCCCTGTTTTCTTACCTGCCTTAACTTGCCTAATATGTCCTTGTATTCTCACCAGCCTTTACTTCTCTAATATGTTCCTGTTTTCTCACCTGCCTTTACTTCTCTAATATGTCCCTGTTTTCTCACCTGCCTTAACTTCTCTAATATGTCCCTGTTTTCTCACCTGCCTTAACTGCACTAATATGTCCTTGTATTCTCACCTGCCTTAAATTCTCTAATACGTCCCTGTTTTCTTACCTGCCTTAACTTCTCTATATCCTTGTATTCTCACCTGCCATAACTTCTCTAATATGTCCCTGTTTTCTCACCTGCCTTAACTTTTCTGATATGTCTTTGTATTCTCATCTGCCTTAACTTCTCTAATATGTCCCTGTTTTCTCACCTGCCTTAACATCTGTAATATGTCCATGTATTCTCATCTGCCTTAAGTTCTCTAACATGTCCTTGTATTCTCATCTGCCTTAACATCTGTAATATGTCCCTGTTTTCTCACTTGCCTTAACTTTTCTGATATGTCTTTGTATTCTCACCTGCCTTAACTTCTCTAATATGTCGCTGTTTTGTCACCCGCCTTAATTTCTCTAATATGTCCTTGTATTCTCACCTGCTGTAACTTCTCTAATATGTCCTTGTATTCTCACCTGCCTTAACTTCTCTAATATGTCTTTGTATTCTCACCTGCCTTAACTTCTCTAAAATGTCCTTGTATTCTCACATGTCTTAACTTCTCTAATATGTCCTTGTATTCTCACATGCCTTAACTTCTCTAATATGTCCTTGTATTCTCACATGCCTTAACTTCTCTAATATGTCCTTGTATTCTCACATGCCTTAACTTCTCTAATATGTCCCTGTTTTCTCACCTGCCTTAACTTCTCTAATATGTCGTCGTATTCTCACCTGCCTTAACTTCTCTAATATGTCCCTGTATTCTCACCTGCCTTAACTTCTCTAATATGTCCCTGTATTCTCACCTGCCTTAACTTATCTAATATATTCCTATATTCTCACCTGCTTTAACTTCTCCAATATGTCCCTGTATTCTCACCTGCTTTATCTTCTTGAATATGTCCTTGTTTTCTCATCTGTCTTAACTTCTCTAATATGTCCTTGTATTCTTACCTGCCTTAACTTCTTGAATATGTCCGTTTTCTCACCTGTCTTAACTTCTCTAATATGTTTGTGTATTTTCACTTTAATTTTTCATAATCAAAGTAAATACATTTTATCACATTTGTAGTATTATGATTGCATTTTAAATTTATATGGTGCTTAAAAGCATTGATGTTTCAAACATATCTTTCATAAAAACAGAGGCATATATTAGAGACTACAGCCTGACCTTGTCTTAATAGTACTGTCTCTCCTACTAGGAGGCAATATATTTGAGGACATCCTCTTGTACAAGTTCTTTACTCCACTATCACAGAATGTTATTTTTTTCTGAAAGTATAATCTGTAACCTTTTATGTTAACTTAAAATATGCTGATTTCTAAATACTATATTTATACATAGAGGTAAAAATTCTTGTTTTGTTACCAAACATGATTATTTATTCTATTCAGGTACAAAATGATTTCTTATATCTTCAGTCTTGTATTTACCTTCATTAAAATTCCTAGTAAATACTCTAGCAAGAGTATTATGACTATAGTAGAAAACTGTCCAGAGTACCCCCTCTGTTTTAACTAGGTGAACACTAAAAAATCATGTTCATGTGTTATGTCCCTCCTGGTCCAGAATAACACTCCAAATGGTAACACTAAAATCACTCTGGGGTGGAATGCACCGTATCAGCTGCTGTTTGCTTAATAGTTAATGTACTGTACACTTCCTATCTTACTTGTCCAGTCAATTTAACATCCAGGAAAGTAATAGCTGTATGCTGTGTCACCCTTGCAAACTCTGTGTAAAACCTATTGCTTTGCAAATAATTCAGAAATTGCGTGATATTCTGAAGAAAGGCCCTTCAGAATTAACAGGAAATCATCAATATGTCAGTTATAATAAATATGTTCACAAAAATGCTTTGCATAAATGTATTCCATTTTCAAACCAACTCATAACAGCATTGGCATAATTTGGAGAAAAAATAGCCCCCATTAATGTATTCTGTTCAATATGATATATTTACCATAAATCTCAAAATAAGTAAATGTTAAGCAAAAATATACCAAATGCAAAATAAAACACACACAGGAATTCCTACCTTCATTTTTTCAACTGCTTCTAACCCAAATTGTGCTGAATAGAGGTGTAATACAATGTCATGATGACAGTTACTCAATAAAACAAAGGTTTTGCAAGTTTCTGGTATTCCTAATATTAATGAACCTTTGAATGAATACCATTGATTGCTGAAATTACAGGACAACCAACTGGGGAAATAATATTTTTGGCAATATGCAGAAATATGGATTTATTGGGGGGCCCTTTACATAAAGCTTGTCCAAATCTGTTACTCTGCCTCATAATAAAAGTTCAAGTAATGGTTGGATATGATATATATATATATATATATATATATATATATATACCGACTAAATAAAATAACTTGTAATCACAGAAAAATACCAGTCATTCACAAAATACCTCATAACATATGTGATTACTAATAACAGGGTCTATATCAGAAGACTGAAGTTTCAAAACTTTGAATCTGATATGGTCAACAATATATGATCGAAGTATTGAAACTTTGAATCTTTTAACGGAGATCTCTGTACAGAGTGGAAAGGGAAGATTTCCCTTTTTTTCACTGTAGTGCGATCTCAGAGTTGGTATATTTACATAGCGAGTGGTGTGGGGGGTGCAAGGGGGCTTGCCCCCCTGCTTAGAGCATTTAAATGGTTTGGTTTTGCAGGTTGTGTTTTATTACATTTCGACGTTTCAAAAGTTCAATTATACGATGTCGACCATATCTTATTCAAAGTTTTGAAACTTTGATCATGTAATATAGATCTCTAATAATAATATACTAACCCCTTATCATCATTCCTTACAATATATTAATCTTTCAAATGTTTAGCTTATTTTAAAGTTTTTGATTGTTTCTTAATTAAATTATCATTTTGTGGTGTTGAGAAATGCTGTAATGCTTGTTCAGATTGTAAAAGGTGAATTAAAGTGGAAGGCATACAATTACTATATTGTACAGAAGGAACTTCAGTAATAATATACCCCATTCTAAATATATTGTTAGTCTCTTCACAGTCATAAAATGAAACATTTAAGAAGTGATCCTCATCTTCATGCAAGTTTGTTACAGTTAGTTGCATCAAGTGTCTCTGCCAGATAGGTACACCCACTGGGATTATTACCATCAAAGTATCTCAATGCAACTTATAGAAAAAAATACAACATCCAATGAATAGTGAGAGAATCCAACTAAGAATCAGTTTTAATTCTTTTGATATCATAGATTTTATTGTATTGCAAAGGATAAGGTTAGATAATTTAATGCTGGTTAAGAAATTACTCGTCATTGGATTTTTAGGATTTGGCCAGTCAAGTGGAGCACCCCATCCCAATATAAGCCCAGAGAAGGCTTCCTAGACAGAGCTGTCAGGATGAAATAAAACTTATTGATGGCATTTTGTGTATGTGTGTATGTGTGTGTGAGTGTGTGTGTATGTATGTGTGTGCATGTGTGTGTGTTGTGTGTGTGTGTGTGTGTGTGTGTGTGTGTGTGTGTGTGTGTGTGTGTTTGCCTTCTGTAAGTATTTATTTATTTTAGTGTTGGTAACAACTAATTGTTTTGAGCCATTTTTCATGTGACCTTGCTTGAAAACGAATCCTTCAGTGATTCAGAATAAACTTTTTTGTCTGTCATATTCAAAACGGTATTAAAATAGCAGGTGGTATTTTTTTTCAGATCCCAGAATTTTAAAAATGGGAGTTGCAGTTTGTGATATAATATTTGGTATATTTAGAAGTAATGGTGTAGGTGTGAACCCTATTTTTTCGTAAATACGAGTGTTTGGAATTGTGGCCTTTTTAAGGTTTGTAGGCTGACCATTAACAAATGTATACGTGTCTGACCTTTAACCCTGACACTGGATTTTTTCATCACAATTGTTCATAGGTTCTTAGGTGTGTACTAGGCTAATAGCCCTGGAGCCTTTACAAGCCTAGCCCATAGGATTACCCTGGCATCGTGCCTCCCGACCTTAGTTCCTAGTGTCTCTGTTGAGTAGAGCCGCTGCAGTGATCCCCAGGGTGAATTTTCTACTTCCCATCAATTCATCAATATTTCTCTTGAAGGGGGCCAGTGAGGTGCTCTGTAGGACATGTATGGGAAGTCTAAATACCAAAATTAAACCCCAAATCCAGGAGCCGGCAAAGCAAAGCTAATCACAGTGGTGTAATCCAAGGTACAATCCAATATACAAAACCAGGAAAAGTAGGAGACCAAACAACATTCCAAGACACTTGCGGAAGAATGTAAGTCCACTCCAAGTACTGTAGTTCCTTTTCTTTAATATAACACAAGCAAAATTAATAAAAAATACAGAATATATTTTGAAATAGATGCTAAAACCACTGTGAGCACAAAGTGCTTTTCGTCCCACCTGGTGGTGAGACTTCTTCAGGTAAAGGCATTCACTAAAACCAGTGCATTTAAATACAGTCCATGGTGCAAGCATGTTGTTAGCCAGTGGGTGAGGGCTATTCCCAGCACACTGATGATGCTATGAGGTCCAATCAATAAGTAATTACTTCCTTTAAGAGTTTCTTTCAAAACATCCTCTGGACTTATTAAAAGGCAAGTAAGTGTTGTGACATAGTAAATCATACTCATAATATATAAACATACAGTTATTAAAAGTATTGAAATATTTTTGAACATTTTAAAAATGTTGTTGTTAAAAATGTTTGAAAATATTTAAAAATATATAAATGTGCTTAAAATGCATATAACAGAATGGTGAATTATAAAGAAGTAATAAAATGTACTAATGCATAAAAATGTACATATTTTAATTATTTATATGTTTATCTGCCAAGGGTTATTTGTTTTTATCAGTTTTAAACTATTAACTTGATATTATAAGCACTTATGGTAGTGAGGGTAAGCATTTGTCTTGGTTGTTTACACATACATATGTGAATAGAACACACATACATTTGTTTATTATTTCTTATATGTTCATATATATGTATATACATTTTTTAGATAGGTTTTAGATACATCTATACATCTTTATGCTATTTAATGTTTTATATTAGGGTGATTATGTCTAAAACAATGAACTAATTGGTGATGATTACTTGATTGGGTAATCAACACACAACTAGTATAGTAATCAAGCAGGCATAGAAGTATTGTAATTTGTCTGATGAAGTTTAGTCACTGGACTAAACGAAAAGTGCTTCACAGTATTGTGGTTTACTTGATTTATTAAAGGTGGTGAGGTTTTATGCACATTGTTCAGCTGTCATTTTTTTACCCAGTTTTTAGTGTGTTTTTTGTTTGCCAGTAGGGATTCGTCAGGACAGAATGCACAAACACACTCTCCACCTGTTTCTCCATATCAGCAAGCACAGGTAGAAGCTGGGAACGTTACAGTTTTGATCGGAATGTTAAACCACCGTTTAGAGGACCTGACTGCCCATGTGGAAAACTTAACCCAAACTCAAATGAATGGAACGAACATTGTGAATTTAGTTAACTCTACCCTCAACCATTATGGACTTGAACAGAATAACAGAGAAGTCAGTGAGCCCAGCACTAGGTCAGCACAGTCACCACATTCACTCACTAGGTTGGGCGAATCGAGTTTTCTTTTAATGCAGAACAATTTCACCTTGGTAAGGAATTCCTCGGGGCTTATTGGAGTCCCTGATCTTACAACATGGCTTAATGACCAGCCTAAAGTGAATGATGACAAAGATACCGGCTGGAGGAATTACCATTAATAAAAATATTGTAGAAAAATTGAGAACATTGGACTTTAAGTTGTTAAAAATTAGGAAGATACAACTAGAAATCAATTATTTTAAAGAGTGTCTAAAGGAAGAAATCGTGCCAAAAGGGCTCTGATTATGGCAATACCCTACTGGGCTAGAAATTGGTTCTGTTTTCCATTTAGAATTGATTAAACTGTTTAACAAACATGGGTTGGAACTTTTGCAACTGATGTCTCACCATTACCAGCAGTGGATTGATAACTTAATAGTTGAAGTTAATGTATTGGATACAGACATTAAAAATGACTTAGACTATTTAAGGTACCAGTATGAGTATAACAGAGCATTTACGAGCATCAACCAACAGATGGATAAAATGAGATAATTTAAAAATCAAAAACTGCAAAGGGATCGGAAAGACTACAGTAATGGAGTAGCCTATCCGAACCCTCCTACGTCTCAAACGTGGAACCCGACAGGTGGAAACAGTCAAGAAACATCAAACCAGCTTAACACACATACAGTGAATACAGAACGGAACACGTCATTAAGACCAGAAGCAAGTAGATCAGTTAAAATACAACAAGCAGAGCCCCACTGTAGCGAAGACACGAACACACAGAACAACTTATACACAAACCAAAACAAATCAATGCAAGGGAATGGGAGTAACACCAACAATCAAAATTTTCACAAATCCGGCAACCAAACACACAACCAACAACAGCAGGGAAACCAACGAGCTTACAACACTTGGAGGAACAACAAAGGCAAAAGGTGACTGAAGGAGATATAGAAGTAATGGAACAGAACAACGTGAGTTACTCAGACAATGTGAGTAATGGGGAAACTTGTAAAATCATTACCAACAATGTGAATGACTTTAAAATTTACAACTGTACTGACTTTGATATTGACCCAGTTTTGGTCAAAGTTTTTTATAGAGGACTAACTTTTGTGCCTTCTCAACTAATGGAGTTATCTCATATGTTACTGGATTTCAGACTATATTAGGAAACTGAATTTGTATTTGCTATTTGGTAATAGGGAAAATAAGGGGGAACTGTTGCGTGTTGCAAGTACATACACCCCCCCTGTCCACCCAGTACTCACGTTGTTTGAAACGATTTGTGAAATGGACTTTAGAGACCATTGTAGTGACACATTTAAAAGAAAGATCAAAATGAATTTAAACAGGACAGAAAAGGAAGAACTAGCTAACTTCACATTGCAACCGGTCCGTCTCATGAAACCAGATAAAGGAGGTAGACTGGTTGTAATGGATGTAGAACAGTACAAAGAAAAAATGACTTATGTACTTAATAGTGAAGCCTACATTAAGGTTAGTTTGAATGAAGTTAACATAGCGCATGACAGGATACGGACATACCTTGACGACCTGTTTATAGATTCAATGATTGATATTAATACCTTTAACTTCTTGTCAATATTATCTCCTAGGACACCAGTAATTTTTGGTGTGCCCAAAATTCATAACAATTTGAATAACCCACTCATGAGAGTATTAGTAGATGCAAGACAATCAATTACTTACTCATGTGCTAAACTGGTTGATTCTATTTTAAAAAAATATGTTCAAAAGGAGACCCAAATTTGCAAAGGCTCATGGTCATTCATTGCTAACATCAACAAACTCGACTACATGAATGAATACAATTTTTTAACTGTTGATGTCTGTGATTTATACACAGTCATCCCACATAAGGTAGGCATCAAATGGGTTACTGAACTTATGAGCCTGAGGGGGGCACCAGAGGATGAGACAAGACTTATAGAACTGTTATTAGGAATTATTTTATCTAACAACTACTTTATGTTTAACAATGAATACTTTTTACAGAAAACGGGAGTGGCCATGGGGTCCCCCAGTGGTGGCAGTTTCGCTAATTTAGTTTTAGCTCACTGGAAAAAGAATATCATCCTGAAGGAAGGATTTATTTACAACAACCTTTATTTTTATACCCGTTTTTTTGGATGATATTTTCATGATCATGAAGGGGGATGAAGACATGGCCACTAGAGTAGTTGATGAATTTAATAAATCTACATATTTTTTAAGGTTTACTAGCCATTTCCATACAGACAACATATCATATTTAGACATTAAATTTAGTAAAGACCGGTTAAATAACAAATATAGGGCCCATATTTTCCAGAAAAAGACTTACTCAAATTCCTTCCTGCACTATACCAGCTGTCACCCATTTCACCAGAAGAAGTCTGTTGTCAAGAGACAGCTGGTACGTCCAGCAAGGATGGTCACTGAATGGGACGACTTTGAGGACGAATGTAAAAACTCAAACAGATGTTCCTACAAAGAGGTTATCCAAACCAATTAGTGACTGAGTTAATTTTTGAGGTTAAGACAAAACGGAACCAAGGATACTACAATCCAATATTGAGGAACAAGACTAACAATAGTGCCAACTTAGTCAACAATTCAGAGCAAGCACATTTATTATATAGTGATAACCTGGATTGTGAACAAGGAAACTCTGTTGAACATAGTTTCAAAATTAGTAAACCAGACAGGAAATTCTCTTACAGTTTAATTACCAGCTTTAACACTGATGCCCAGGAAATAAGATGAATACTATTTAAAAATTGGGAACTACTTAGGGCTGATAAAGAGATACAAGGTAAGGTGGGTGATCACCCTCTTATTATCTTTAGGAAAGGGCAAAACTTGGAAAATATGATGGAAAGAAGTACAAACAGCCTAAAGCGAAACCCTGGAACCTACAAATGTGAGGCTTGTAATCAGTGTTGATACACTGACACAGGGTTGAAGTTCACTGTCAGAGGTAAAACATTTTGTATAAAAGATAAGTTCAATTGTAACTCGAAATCAATAATTTATTTAACACAGTGTCAAATATGTCCAGCATTTTACATCGGTAAGACTGATCGTAAATTTAAAGAGAGAGTATATGAACACACTTATTATATAAGTAAGAACAAATGAGTGCGTTGGCGAGACATAAAGCTGAATATGGGAAAAACTACTTTAAATTTCGAGTCATTGACTGTGTTAGAGATTATGAATATAAGGCTGAAATTAATTCTGTTGTAAATATGCTGAAAGATAAAGCATAGAATAAAAAGTTTGCTTGAATATATGTATAGAGTTTAGCAATGTAAAATGGGCATTCATACTACATATATAACAGACAGGCTTCTCTTCACAGCATCAGACATGATTTTCTCATGTTTACAGAACAAATATCTAAACTCAGCAATACGTGATGTTTTTTCAATAAGAACAGAACAGATGTTTCCTTTCATACTTCTGTTATTCTGATTGCATGCATTTGTGCATTTTCACATCAGCAGAACTGCTGACAGGACAATAGAAAAGTCTAAAAACAGACATTATGTGACTTCCCACAGAAGGCCAAAAAAGATACCTAGAGGAAATAAAATCTATGTTCGTGACTAGCACTCTTTATAACAATTGTAGTAGTTCATTTATGAGAGAGAGAGGGACAGAGAGAGGTATTTTGTAGAAGTCATCATTCATATCTGTAATGAAGGAAAACTTTGTAAATATATGTTACAAACTGACAGAAAGAGTACGTATTGTTTATTATAAAAATAAGTTATCTGTAACTGTGCTTATAGCTGCAAAATATATTTCTTTATCAGTGTGCAATTTGAAAGGCTTGGTGCTTTAAACAGACTACAGATGGAGCCATGCAAAGCTCTGTGTCTCTGATTCAGCAGTAAATAGCACAGCAAGACTGTGTGTCTTAAGAAGACTTTGGATCCAGCACAGCATAGAAGCAGAGCACAAATTAAAATAAATTTTTCAATGGTGACCCTAACGAACGTTCCTAGCCTGTATCCAAAAACAGGGGGAGTGAGTGGGAAATGCCTTGTATAAGGTCACTCCTGTAAAAGCACAGTAACTAACGTTCATGTGAAGTACTTCAGATTTCTACAGTTTTTTACAGTTTGCAGCAATAATACAGTTTATTTGACGTCTAAATCCGGAGTGAGACTGCAGTACAGGAAGGTGAGCAGTGCCATAAATTCTCCAAAAAAATGTACAATACAAAATTGTAAGACTGAAACTGCCAGTTTTGCTGTATCAACTTCACAAGTAACTACAGAGACTTTTCAACATCAAGTAAAGCAGCTTGGCCATCTGCCTCTCTGTTGACTGGTAAGAAAATGTTTCTGTGTTTCATACAGTATGAATGCCATTGAGGTAATAATAATAATAACAGAATGAAATGTATATACAGCATATTAGCAAATGTAAAACCTTATTAGGGCAAGTTAATAGTAAGGCCTTGTGCAAATGGATTGCAAGTTAATAGTAAGGCATTATGCAAATGGAATGCAATATTTGACTGGTATCTGAAACAAAATCATGTGAGGTATAAAAAAATGTTTATTGTGTGTACAATGTCATACAAATACAGTGCATGCCGCTATTCAAAGGTTAGATTGTACAGACAAAAATGTTAATGGTAAAGAACCAAGAAAAGTTAATATGCTGACATTATATTCAAATGTTAAGACAGTTATGTTTTGTCACCAGATGTAAAAGGTTTATTTCAGAATTGCAACAACAGTCAAATCAGTTACTGATAGAACCTCTAATACACTTTGTTACAAAAGAATGTAATAGACCTCTAAAAGACAGACACAATGAGTTCAGGAAGCTTAGACAAGTTATACATACATCTTTTCATAAGTGCATAGGAGTTTTAGATTCAGCAGAACAGGTTACTGAAAAATATCAGAAAGACCATGCAACATTACAGGAAACTCTTCAACAGCAGTTAGAGGATAAAGGAAATAAATTAGTTGAGCTTAAGAGAACATTGGGAAAGAGAAATACAGCTGATCTGTACAAAAGAGATATATTTTATAATATGTTTGTGTTTTGAAAATGGTTAAGCATACATGGTAGGATGGTAAAATCTGGACAAATCATTCTCAAATGTTTAAAACTTCCATTCAGTTAAAGCAAGACATTTATCAGTACTACAGTAAAGTAGAGCATATGACTGCCATTCTTAGAATGGTCAAAAAGTAAACAAAACTGTTCTAGTGTATAAAAATTAAATAAAAATAGTTAATAAGAGTAAAGATTTAAAGTCACAAGACTGACATGATTATATAAAGATATAAGACAGACATGCATGTATGTTCTTTTCATCTAGAGTACATTTGTTTACACTGCACAAGAATAACAGGCAGACAACAGCAAATATAAATAAATGTAAATATAAACATGTTAGTTAAGCTAATATCTATTTTGTTTTTTACAATTTTTTTTATAATTGTATAGTAACACCACACCAAACAGTTAAAGTTCTGAATTAAAAAAAAAAATCATAGATGGTATTAGTCAAACAGTTTTTGTAAAATTAATGGCAGGGCAGTTAAATAAATAAAAAAAAATACTGAAATCCATATAAGCTAATTGTAAAATAATGTATATTTATGTAGTATAAATGCATAGTTACGCAAATCACAAATGCTTATTAACTGAAATGTGCGAAGACCTTCCTAGAATGGATGAATAGTTACAGGAAATGTTGAGCTGATAAGGTAAGACTGATTTCCAAACAAGTGGCTTGAGTTTTTCTAAAAACTCATTGTTATTAAAACATAATTGTTAAAATGTTCACATGCAACACTATTTGGTAATTATAATAAAACACCACAATTGTGCATAAATGTCACTGATAAAAGTAAAAAAACCTCAGTTACGTCAATTATAGCCAGCAGATGGGGTTATAGTATACATACAGTTCAAATCAATTATACAGGAAGGTACAAATAACTACTATTAGAAGTAGACAGCAAAGGCAACAGAAAAGAAAACAGCCAAAAAATGATAAAATCAGACAAAGGTCCATAGTTTCTTAACCTAATAAAGGAGATAAACAATAGTGCAATACTACAGGGGGAGGGGTATTTTTTCAATTTTACATTGACTGTATAAGCAGTACTGCACAAGGGTCTGAAATAGAGCTACAGGAAAAAATAATATTTCATTCCTTCTTCACAATACTCTTTTTTTTGGGGGGGACAGGTATTAGTGCATAAGAAACACTAGTAAACAGATTAAATCTGAAAGTCCAAGATATTTTATGCTAGTTATTATTGTAATATTTAGTATTAAATTATATTTGCAACATGTTAAACTGCAAAGCTATACAGGAGATGGGTTTAAAATTGCTTTATTAAAGCTAAACAAGAAAAAATAAAGATATACAAAATGCATAAATGTTTTTAATAGCAAGAATGGTCACTATTTTTAATATGTTTTTGGCAAAACAATATTGGTATAAAAAAGCATTAATGTTTCTAATTGCTGAGTATGTAGTTTAAAATAACAGGACATATGCCTTTGGTGCCAATTCCACTAGATATTTCTAAAGAGACATAAGAATTTTCCAAGATTTTGCTTAATATTAATGTCATTAAATTTGTAAGATTAGACTAAATGTACTTTACAGTCTTTGTATGTACAAATGCAAAAAAATTCAGTACAAATGATAGTCTTTGTATGTACAAATGCAGAAGAATTCAGTACAAATTAAATTAATGTATAGTAATGAAAATGTGTGAGAAACTATGTTTTAAAAAAATGGGTCCAGGATACCTACTAGATTGAAATGCATGAATAGCAAACAGTCTGTGTAAATACATACTGTGCAGGATACATTGTAATAAGTTCAAAACTAATTTATCAAGTTGTAATATTATCACTGGTTTCAAGTTGCAGTTTTATCATTGGTTCTTGGACCATCATTTTATCTATACTAGTACTGGTTATCCCAGCTAAAACAAAAAAATAAATTATATTAAAATATTGTATTCATACAGCTAATGGACTAATATGTAAACAGCATTTTTCAGAGTATATTTCACTGTCAAAGTTTATGGGCAGTTCAGAAATATAACCACAATGTTATGGCTAAAATGACATTGAAACTGTATATTTTCAGCAGTGTATATATGCTTGCAGTAGCACATGGTTCTTGTCTCTTATAGTTAATTCAACAGTTGCAAAGAGTAAATGGAACAGTTCTAAGTCATAAATTAAATTCCGTGATTGCAAAAGAATAAATTAATCAAGTTAAAAAATAAAACTAAAGTAGGCACAACTCATAATTAATGAAATATTTTCACAAAATGGTCTGCAAAAGAAAAAGTTGTTAGATACATTCAGTTTTGGTAGTAATGCTTAATATCATTGTATTAACTGTGTAAAATTGCATTTTGACTTGTATCAAAAAAAAAGAATAAATGTTATGATTTTTAATGTGTTTTCTAAAAAAAGAGGGAATTGTTAGAGATTATGAATATAAGGCTGAAATTAATTCTGTTGTAAATATGCTGAAAGATAAAGCATAGAATAAAACATTTGCTTGAATTTATGTATAGAGTTTAGCAATGTAAAATGGACATTCATACTATATGTATAACAGACAGGCTTCTCTTCACAGCATCAGACATGATTTTCTCATGTTTGCAGAACAAATATCTAAACTCAGCAATACGTGATGTTTTTTTCAATAGGAACAGAACAGATGTTTCCTTTCATACTTCTGTTATTCTGATTGCATTCATTTGTGCATTTTCACATCAGCAGAACTGCTGACAGGACAATAGAAAAGTCTAAAAACAGACATTATGTGACTTCCCACAGAAGGCCAAGAAAAGATACCAAGAGGAAATAAAATCTATGTGCGTGACTAGCACTCTGTATAACAACTGTAGTAGTTCATTTATAAGAGAGAGGGACAGAGAGAGGTATTTTGTAGAAGTCATCATTCATATCTGTAATGAAGGAAAACTTTGTAAATATATGCTACAAACTGACAGAAAGAGTATGTGTTGTTTGTTATAAAAATAAGTTATCTGTAACTGTGCTTATAGCTGCAAAATATATTTCTTTGTCAGTGTGCAATTTGAAAGGCTTGGTGCTTTAAACAGACTACAGATGGAGCCATGCAAAGCTCTGTGTCTCTGATTCAGCAGTAAATAGCACAGCAAGACTGTGTGTCTTAAGAAGACTTTGGATCCAGCACAGCATAAAAGCAGATCGCAAATTAAAATACATTTTTCAGACTGTATAAAATCTGGCAACTGTGGGAGGCCTACTAATTTATTACTAGAAAAACTAGAGTTAATGTGGCAACTCAGACTTAACTCTTACTCATACCTAGGACTGAACGATCATTGTTCAATATCATGTGTTCTAAAACTTAAAAGTCTTTTGAGATAAGAGTTTGTTATGGCCTTCGAGTTTGCCCGAATAAACCCCTACAAAACATTTTTAAAACTTTTTTAAAATATTTTCAAAACCTTTTTAAAAGACCTTTTTAACAAATTTGAATATTCTTTGATATATATATATATATATATATATATATATATATATATATATATATATTTTTTTTTTTTTTTTAATATTCTCTATGGTTAAAAAATTTCTTGCATATTTTTCTAGTATTACATGGTTACACATTTGTCAAACAGATAGGTGTGTGAACTCTTCATCCACCTGGTTAAGAGTTAGTTGTTCACTATGTGACAATGTATTTATGTTTAAGTGCTTTTATTATTATTATTTGACTAGTAATCTGAATTTATAAGTTCCTATCGTAATGAGGGTAGAAGGTGTGTAAAGGTACACACATACACACACAGATGTGTATTAAACATATATACATATTTTAATTATTTATATGTTTATCTGCTAAGGGTTATTTGTTTTTACAGTTTTAAACTATTAACTTGATATTATAAGTACCTATGGTACTGAGGGTAAAAATTTGTCTAGGTTGTTTACACATACATATGTGAATAGAACACTTATACATTTGTTTATTATTTCTTATATGTTCATATATATGTACATACATTTTTAGACAGGTTTTAGATACATCTATACACCTTTATGCTATTTAATGTTTTATATTAGGGTGATTATGTCTAAAACAATTAACTAATTGGTGATGATTACTTGATTAGGTAATCAACACACAACTAGTATAGTACTTAAGTGGGCACATAAGTATTGCAATTTGTCTGAAGAAGTTTAGTCACTGGACTAAACGAAAAGCACTTCACAGTATTGTGGTTTACTCGATTTATTAAAGGCAGTGAGGTTTTATGCGCATTGTCCAGCTGTCGTTTTTTTACCCAGTTTACTGTACTGGACAATGTTCTATTACCTTCTCTTCCTTCCTTCCTTGGCCAACTGAGTGGCCAAAGGTGGTTGGGAAGTACTTGGAGGGTTAAATGAATGCACTGATAAATTAGTCTTAGTTATAGAATCAAGTCTAGTAGTAGTGTCTTCAACTTGCTGACTAAGAGCTCCTATTAGGAGGCTAAGATTACCTACATCATTGTCCTGTGACAGCATGATGGGTGAACTTGCTAGGTCTTCCAAAGCCATGAGTACAAACACAAAACCAGGAAAAGTAGGGGACCAAACAACAATCCAAGACACTTGAGGAAGAAGGTAAGTCCACTCCAAGTACTGTAGTTATATAACACAAGCAAAAATAATAAAAAATACAAAATATATATTTAAGTAGATGATAAAACAACTGTGAACACAAAGTGCTTTTTGTTCCACCTGGTGGTGAGACTTCTTCAGGTAAAGGTATTCACTAAAACTAGTGCATTTAAATACAGTCCATGATGCAAGCATGTTGTTAGTCAGCCAATGGGTGAGGGCTATTCCCAACACACTAATGATGCTATGAGGGTCCACTCAAAAAATAATTACTTCCTTTAAGTGTTTCTTTCAAAGCACCCTCTGGACTTATTAAAAGGCATGTAAGTGTACAGACTCTCTCGTCCAGTGTTGTGACATAATAAATCATACTCATAATATATAAACATACAATTATTAAAAATATTCAAATATTTGAGAACCTTTTAAAAGTGTTGTTGTTAAAAATGTTTGAAAATATTAAAAAATATATAAATGTGATTAAAATGCATATAACAAAATGGTGAAGTATAAAGAAGTAATAAAATGTACTAATGCATAAAAATAATAATGCATAAAAATGTTCAGAACATCTGTCAGTTCAGAGAGTTTATCAAGATCTTAATATTGGATTGTGCCTTGGATTACACCACTGTGATTAGCGTTGCCCTGCTGGCTCCTGGATTTGGGCCTTACATTTGGTATTTAGTGTTTGTGCTTTTGACTTTGTTTGTGGATATGAATGGGAAGTCTATTCTGCAGCATGGACAGTCTCTGGGTAATGAACCTGACCCTCCAGCATGTTCTGTTGATTGTGGTAATGAGGTTGAGGTCTCTGGAGAATGTGGTGCAAAGGGACTGAGATTTCTTTAGATGTAGCATGTCTAACAGAGCTGGGTTAGAAATGGCTTTATAAGTCAAGCAGAGACTGCCTCTAAGTAGGCGATATGAGACAGAGAATAATTGGAGTTTTTTGAGTCTGTTCATATAGGACAAGTGTTTAAGGCCTAGGATCCTCTTTGTGAGGTACTTTTGTGGCCTCTTCAGTTGTTGCAGGTGTCTAGTGAGGTACATGTCAAATACACTCTATGACTGGCCTAATGAGGGAAGAGTAGAGGAAGACAATGATCTCTTTCTTTCTGGATGCAAAACCCTTAGTAAAGAGATGTGCCACAAAGAAGGACTTTCTGACCACAGTGTCAATGTGGTGGTCAAAAGAGGGGTTGCTGCCAACCTGTGTTCCTAGAACTCTTATAACGCCTTCTGTGTTTAGTGGACTACCATCGATGTGGTAATTCAAGGGAACTGGGTTTTTCCCAAAGGGGATGATGACACATTTTTTGGCATTGAGCTTAAGGCCACGGTTCTGACACCAGTCATTGGTCTCATTGAGGCCTTTCTGTAGGATGTCAACGTCACTTGGGGCATTAATACTAGCTCCCAACTTGCAATCATCTGCAAACTTTGTCAGCCAGAGTCCCTTCGTGTTGGCCTGAATGTCAGAGAAGTAGATACCAAACAGGAGAGGACCCAGGGCCAAACCCTGTGGGACTCCACTCATGAATGGTCGACAGTCTGACTTGGAGTCAGCTACTTTCACACTGTGTGTGCTACCTGTGAGCCAGTTTGCAACCCACCTAGTGATATAGGGGTTGATGCCTGCTTAGTGAGTTTTTCTATGATTCCTGAGTGGGAAATGGTATCAAAGCCCTTGGTCAGATCAAAGTAGGCTATATGAACCACCTTGCCTTTATCCACAGCTCTGGTGACTGACTCAAAGAAGTCGACCAAGTTGAGCAGGCATGATCTACCCTTCACAAAACCAAACTGTGTAGGATCCAGAATTCGGAGATTCTCTATATTCTTGTTTATTAGGTCCATGATGATGATGTGTTCCATAGCTTTTCATATCAGACTCTTCAGGCTAATGGGGCGATAGCTCCTGGGGTCTGTAGTCGCTCCTCCCTTGTGGAGAGAGATGACTGTAGCAGTGCACCATTCAGTAGGGACAAAGCCTGAGGTGAAGCTGTGATTGAACAGGGCACACAGGTGAGGTGCCAGTTCACTCTGTAGTTCATGTGGAACACAGCCAGGGATATTGTCAGGTCCCATATAAGCTGTATTCTTGGCCTTGGACAGTGCTCTTTCAACCTATGTAGCAGTAATACTGGGTGCCTGGCAATCTACTGGCACTGTGATTGGTCCTCTGGGGGGTTAGAGGGGTAAAGTTGACACTGAGTCTGTTGGCCAGTATATTGACAATATCTGTTAGCTCAGTATAGGAAGGTACCATTGTGCAGTAGCTTAGAGCAAATCTGGGTATTGCCGTGGAGATTCTTTACATAACTGTAGAAGGCCTTATGATTGTCTTTACTATCTGCTGCAATTCTGTTTTCATAGCTAGCTTTACAGGATTTGATGAGGGATCTCAACCTTTTGTTGAGGCTGATAAGGGAGTTTTTCCAGTCTTGGGAATTCACCTTATTCTGCATCAGTTTCCTCCTTCTGTTGTAGAGTTTGCTTAAAGCAGGGGACCACCAGATTGGCTTAATTTTTGAAGAAGAGCGTCTTGGTTCTATTGGGTATGGTGAGATCCATGCATTTGTGTACGTGTTCGTACAGTGCATTGGTGTATGAATCGGCAGTCATGCAACTATTCTCTATTTGTATTGATGCCGTGAAGTTAGCCACCTCTGTTTTTAGGAGCCCAAAGTTAGCTTTTGAGGCATTTTTCATGGTGGTTACCTTTGTGAGGGTGGAAGGGATGGGATTTCCAAGATGATTAGTTTGTGGTCAGATCTAACCAGGGAAGCGTTGACAACTGGTGTAGAGTAATGGTCGCCCATGTTAGTAATGACCAGGTCAAGGATGTTGCTACCTCTTGTGGGGCAAAGAATGAGCTGGTCCAGGGCATTGGAATTAATGAATTCCAGAAAGCGTTGGGCAAGTGTATTGGTACATGAATAGTTTTCTCAGTTAATGGAGGGGTAGTTGAAGTCGCTCAGTATGAGTGTGTTAGGTTGGACCCTAATATTCTCCAGGGTGCTTGGAAACGTGGAGTGTAAATCTTGGGACATGGTTGGGGACCTATAGCAGTCTATGACCTGAATCACTGTCTTACCCAATGTTAGCTGCACCTGAAGTATCTCAGATGTGTTATGTTGGGCTACCAGTCTGGAGGTGTGCGCATCCTTTATGAATATAGAAACACCACTGCCTTTGGAGCTTCGGTCCAAGTTCGGGAGCCTAAAGGTGTGGAATGAGTTATAGCCTGGTAGTGCAGGGGTGCTTTCTGCTGCCTTGAACCAGGTCTCTGTTACAGCATAAATGCCGATGTTCCCCATTTTAAGGAGTGCTTTGAGTGAGTGCATTTTGAGATTTAGACTTCGAGCGTTGAGCAGCATGACCCTCAGATTGCATTTGTTTGTAGCTGTTACAGTGGTAATTTGGTCTTTGAAACACTGCCTAAAAAAGGCACTATAGGGGTGGCAAGAGCCTTGGCTAGTATCTGGAAACCCAGGGGTGACAGATGCAAGCCATTTCTGGCAAAGCATCAAGGTCTGTCAATCAAGTCATCCCAGGCAGACAGATACTGGATCCCCTCAGAATGACACCAGAAACGTAGCCAGTTGTTGAAATCAATAATTTTCAGCTTGTACTGTGGTATCATTCTGGGTGATGGTAGGATGCTGCTCAGGGCTAAGGGTCATACCCGCCTGGTCTACATAATCCAAGAGCTCTTTCATGTCTCTTTTTCATGTAGTCAAGGAGGTATGTCCCAGGTCATTCACATCCACATGTACAATGACAGAGTCATATTTGTACCTGTTGTTGAGGGACCTGAGTGCATGCATTATGTGGTGTATCCTGGTGCCTGACAGGCAGCTGACTGTTACTTTCTCCTTATTCAACCTAGTGAGTGGGACATCAGTGTGCCTCACTTTTGAGTCACTTTTGACTAGTGTGTTGGGCGTGCTGTTTTGCTTTAGGGGTTTTGGTTGAGTGGTGCACTGTTTAGGAGAGTTATGTGTCTCATGATTAATGTTGTGTTGTGGTGGTCAAGTACATTTCTGCCTTGGAGGTCTCTCCTGTTTGGGTAGATTTTTATTGAGAGCCTCAGTGAAGGTGGGTGTGTGGTTTGTGTTTTTATGTGAAGACAGTGCTGGTGTGTGTTCTGGAGGGCTATGTGTTCCATGTTGTGTGGTGCAAGTGTTGACCTTCTCTTGACCAGCTATTCCGGTTTTGGCTGGAGAGTGTGTGGCTTTCAATTTGGATATATAAGTGCATCTCTCACAAGTCTGAGTGTAGGGAGGTAAGAGGAGAGGGTTGTCAGTGTATATGAAGCAGTTGCTACACTGCCTCAGGATGTCCACGTTCACCAGGTTAATAGTAGGAATCACATGGAACTGGCCTTTAGACATGCCTGTAGGGGTGGGCATCAATAATAATTACTGGTGCAGTTTCCTTTTAGAATGTTTAGTACTTGGTAGCACTTTTGTGTGCCACAATAATTGCTACAATAAGTTTGGAAGAGTGCTAAACTAATAAGCTAGTAAAAGTGCAGAAGAGGAAAGAACTAGCAGATCTAAGGGAAAAATTGAAGAGCAGACTTTAGCACTGCTCAGAAACTTACAAACAGTCCTGGATATAGCAAATCCCTATCTGGACTAGACTAGTTACAGGAAAGGTGGGAAAAGCGCAAACATGGGCTTTTAAACCAGAAAGATAAAAGAGATGTAAAAATCTGCCCAAATGGCCAATAAACTACAATTTCTGGGCCAGAAACCACTCCTCTTGTGGTAGATAGGCTACCTAGTGCTTACCACTCCCACTGACAAGCTAGAAGGCTTCCCTCTAACACAGAAAGGTTTGGGGGGGTTCTCAGAAGCTTACAAAAGACCTGGATACAGCAAATCTGTATCTGGACTAGACTAGTTACAGGAAAGGTGGGAAACAAGCACAGATGTAGGCTTTTTGACCAGAAAGTTGAAAGAAATGGAAAAAAATGCCCAAACAGCCAATAAGCTACAATTTCTGGGCCAGAAACCACTCCTCTTGTGGTAGATAGGCTACCTAGTGCTTAAGTGCTTACCACTCCGACTGATAAGCTAGAAGGCTTCCCCTCCAACATAGAAAGGCTTGGGGGGCTCAGAAGCTTACAAACAGTCCTGGATATAGCAAATCTGTACTTGGACTAGACTAGTTACAGGAAAGGCCGGAAACACGCGCAAATGTGGGCTTTTAAACCAGAAAGTTGAAAGAGATGGAAAAACTGCCCAAACGGCCAATAAACTACAATTTCTGGGCCAGAAACACATCATTATAATATAGTGAAGGTATAGCAAGAAGCTAACATGAGGAAGTGTTACAAAAAAGGCAACAGCAGATTCACCAAAGATTCTGATGCTTGGTGCTCACATATGGTTATATCACGGGCCACCTAATTCACATATTTGTAAACTCAGATGCATTTAATCAGAACAGCAGAATAAATGTGTAAGTATATTTAATTCATACCATATATCATAATTATTAAATTTTCCTTGGTATACACACTTGAACTAATGCATAATGTACAGTCAAAGCTTCATTAAGGGTTTAGATCTCTTTTAACATACATTACAGATGCTGTGTATCTACAAAGCTGAAGACACATAGGATACCTCTGAGAACAACCATGACCACGTAGTGAACAAAACACAATTTCATGACTACACAAATGCAACTCTAGTACAATCACATTATGCATGTGATGTAGCTGTAATATACAATATATAAAATAATGTATGGTTGTCCCTATGCAAATGTATGATATACCACTGACTTCCAACTTGGGATTTTCAAGCAGATATTCAGATTAGAATGTGTAATGCTCAAAATCTGAACAATTAGAGTCAAGACAAGGCCCAAGATCTGTTCCGTTGGTCTGCATATTTTATTATTTTTGTTAATAATTAAACATTTCATAAATTAATACAAATCAAAACAAAGCAATGATGAAAATCATTTAGGAATGAAGTCACTAAATAATGACAGACATTGAGTTTCAGACTTCATACCCTTCAGAAACACACATACTAAAGCAAGACCTGTTATTCTATCAATTAAGTTTATACAAGAGTAATTTTTAATACTGTTTGTTAGTTCCCCCAATATATTTCACCTTGCCCAGATTACCTGTGTTAAGAGGTTGAGAGGTATGTGCAAATAAATCGCTTTATAGAATTAGATATATCCAAACCTCTCAATTATCCCCGATTTTGGCTCAAAATGTTGCCATCCACAAAATGGCAATTTTGAAGGAAACGTGGAGGGTTTACAATTAATAAATAATTGTAATGATCAAAGTTACAGATTACTTTTATTTCAGAAATGCATGTAGATTCTCTTAGTTTGTCAGCTGCTTGACTTAACAGTACTAATATTTAAAATGTGTCCCTTCTTTGACAGGTTCCCAGCTGTACTGTGTGACTATTTTATATTTTTGGATCATATCGTTGGTCTGTTTTTCATAAAAATGTGGTTTTCTGGCAAATTAGTGGCAAATCATTAAAGACTGAAGTAAGAAAATAATGACAGACATTTGAGTTTCAGATTTCATACCCTTCAGAAAATTCATATTAATGCAAGACCTACTATTCTATTATCTTTCTACGTTTATAAGAGCAATATTTAAAAATTGTCCTTATTTTTGGGCCTTTGTCCCACTTCTATTTATGGCTTTTTCCAGATTTCTTGCTCTGAGGTAGACAGGTATGACAAATGTGTCAGGGCCATCACCATCAGCCATAGACATTTCAAATTGTGACGTACTTGTTGGAACCCACTCCCCATGTAGTGACTCAGGATGTGTCCAAGCAAGGCAAGGAGCCGTTATGCAGTGGAAGTGTGCAGAGTATCCCCCCCATCTAAGGTAGACCCTAGTACTACAGTGGCTTTTCATCTGTCCTTAATTTTGCAGGATGTTCTGGGTTTCTGTCATATTTTTATACTGTTGATTTATGCTTATTATTATTCAGAAAATGCATATTGTTGAAGTGCCTGTTGCTCTGTGTTTAAATAGCAGTACTTTAATGACCATCAGGTAAGCTTGTCTGAGATTGTAAGATGCAAGTACGTTTTAATAAGCATACTGTTAAAGAATTATCAACACTGAAGGCCTTTTTGTTGTGGCCATGCAGAAAATATTTGCATAACTAGATAACGTATAAGCCTTAGGTATTGAAATGCATATCACAGTATTTTCAGAAGCTCATTACATCTGTTGGAGACTTGCAGGCTTTACCCATAAACTAAACAGAATGCCAATCTATCATGTGTGGTCCATAACCTGTGCAGTAATTCTTTAAGCAATTTATCTTGAGCTTGTTTCTTATTTGCTGTTAATTTTTTCACTCTGATCATGTTTTCCCCATGAAACAAGGAGATAGTCAGGCAGCAGGTCTTTTTTGGATAAGAAACATTTTTACAAGTGGGGGTATCACAGAGATTGCTACTTTCAGCATGTTACTTGGTACTTTTATAACGCTGAATATAAATTATAATTAGAGCTGCAGTGCAAAGAGAATTGGTTTGAGTTGAGTGCTGCTTGTTTTTTTATACTTCATTTCGACTGGCATTCCAGTAATGTATTTAAAAAGTAATTTATTGTTTCATGCCTCACAACCTTTTTGTTTCCATCTAGATATTAAGTAAGCTGTCATATAGCCAATGCATTGAAATTTTTTTTTCTTCTCCATTTCATTTTGTCTTGATCGGACTCTCAGAATAATGGTTTGGCACCCAGGGCAGCGTATTTAACTAAAGTCCCAGTTTTTGTGGTTTTGAGCATAGCCCCACCCCTTTCTAGTTGGTCACATCCCTTCCCATTGGTCCCACCCAATTCAGCTGTCTGCTGCAGCCACCCTTTGATTTGAAGTCACCAGCAGCCAGAGTAGACCGTACAGATAAGAAAACTTTTATGACAACATCACAACTGACATTGTCAGACTTGTCCCACATACAAGCTTGGTAAGCATGCAGACCCTTGACAGTTCATAAACTAAATAATTATTACAAAAAGACATGCAAACCCTTGTAACCCTGTCATAAAATCAGGCTGACTCTTAACACAGGGATTTTTTTTTTATAATTATAATGTGTCTTTGGAGACAACTAGAGTTGCAGAGGCCATTAACTATTCTTAATAGAACAGTTGGTCATTTTGAGGTGTTAGAGATTGATTTGGATAAAATAATTTTTCTTATTTAGGATTCTAGGCTGACATTTTTTGAGTAATGAGCACTTAAGATTGTTTCTATAGCTTTTATTCAATAGTTTAAACTTTCTACAAAGATACTCCAACCACCACCATACTCCTTACAAACCACTAAACTCAGGATCAAACCAAGTCTTTTGTTTATTAATAGACAAAATCTAAGGACACGGGAGTGAAAGTGCTGAAAGAACTTACAATAGCCTTATTACAAGCTGGCATTAATGATGTTTTATCTTCAGTGGCAACTTAACTCATGATATCATCAATTAATAGTTTCAAAAATGCTAGGACAAAATTTCTGAGTTCCTCACACTGATGTAGGTTAGTGTGTAGAGTTTCAGAAAGTGGTATTCTAACCTTGAAGTAGTCTGGATGGCAGTTTTATCAGAAGTATTCTACATCTAAATTTCCCATTCCAAGACCAAGCTGAAACATAAGCTTGATAGAGTGTCCAAGTTTAATTGCTACAAAGGCAACTATCTGTGAGAAGTAAATGATTTCAAAGAAACCAACAAGATGTGAAATTTATCCAAGCATTATAGATTACTTACAATTATCTGTCTGGGCAACTGGTCAAAAATTCAAAGATGAAATACATATTTTCTTGAATAATGCTCCATTGTTTCCTAGATGCCTTAAACCATTTATTTGTATTTGTTAAGTGGGGTAGACCATTGATCCATATGGAAATTTTTCAGAGTCAGTGAGGAACCATCATCAGATTAAGTGATTTGGCCAGAGTCACGCAGACAAGTAAATTGAAGCTGAGAGAATCAAACCATGGACCACGGGAATCACCTTAACAACTCAGAACCTTAATCCTCTGCACTTACTGCCAGACATGAAGAAACCCCTTCAGCAAGGATATATTGAAAATCCTGCTCAAATTAAGAAAAGTTTTTGAATGAAAGTGCAACACCTCTACAAGTACTCTATAACATAAACATTTGTAAAACCCTAAAGCAAACTGGAACTGTCAAGGCTGGATAATGGCCACTATTTTCATACGACCACGTCACTGTAATAAATTCTAGGTCATTGTAATGAAGCAAATCCAGAAAAAAATTGTGCTCACTTCAGATTTGACATTGCATTTCAGAGTATGAATAAAGGTAAGCAGACTGTGGACAGTGCAGTGGTGCAGCAGTAGCATTGTCACCTCACAGCAAGAGGTTCTCTGGTTCGATTCTCAGCTGGGGTGACTTCTCTGTGGAGTCTGCATGTCCTCCCTGTGTTTGTGTGGGCTTCCTGCAGGTGCTCCAGTTTCCTCCCACATTATAAAGACTTGCATCTGGAGTATTTCTCCCCAGGCCGCAGCTGAAAATTGGCTTTGTTCCAAGTCAGACTTTCCTGGTTAACAAATGTTAAATAAATAAAAATAAAGATTGCTGGCCTTGTGTAATGAAATCAGGTGGCAACCTAAAATTTGAAGAACTTCTGGTAGACATAAAGATGTTCTTTCTCAACAATGACTAACTCTGTTACAATAAAAAATATATAAACTACCACAAGTTTTCCCAGATAAGGAAAAGCAACAAGAGGAGATTTCTTTCATCCAGATCTGTAACTTTTTTCCTTCTTGACTCTTAATTTCTTAAAACTGAAAGAGACTATGGAATACACTATGCCACCAGCTAAAGAATACAGAACAAAAAGGAGATATCTTGAATAAAAGAATTTAAGATTGGTAGGAAGGAAGTAGTAGTAATTAAAAAGAAAGACTAAATAAAAACAATAACACACTAAGTTAATAAGTACAAAAGGATTCTAAAGGACTACAGAAGAATTAGTTTGTCATAAATTCAAAATTGTGATTCTAAAAATAACCAAATGTTTAATAGTGTTACTATTGGTGTCCACTGGGATAAAGTTCTAAAACATACCTTAAAGTTAGAAAGGAAAATCCTTATTAAAAAGCAGAATACAAAAATATACGTTGTTTAGGAATGTCAGTAGTACTGAGGAAACACAACAAAACAAATATGTTCCAAAATGTAATTTATCAGTTTGCCAATTATTTTTTAGAGATCAATAACTAATTCAAATCACAAGTTAGGTTCAGAAGGTAAGAAATGTGAAATTAACCTAAAGAAACAAAAGTATCTATGTTCAAAAATGAAGTGGGGGTCTTTTATTTAGTTTGCAAATACAGACTAAGTGGAAACAATTTTAAAAAAATGTTAATGGTCTTCAAACATGTACCCACAACAGGAACATAATGCTTCAGTACTAAAAAGTAAGATAAACATCGTGTCATGTAAAACTTTTGCCATGAAAGCACTGAATAGCAATGAATTAAGTGTTGTTATCCCATCTCTCTATGGGATATCAGTATATATATAAAGATAAAATGTGTTCAAAATCAATTATTTCCAATTGTGGTAAACACACACTATGTTCAATAATCAAGTAACAACCAAGAAATAAAAACCATTAAACTAGATGAAAGTTCACCTTTATGAACCCAACATTTTATAGCTTTTTGATATAACATACTTAGAAAAGAGAAAGGAATAAAGGCTATATATGAAATCTGGCCCCTGATATTGTGGCTACTAAGAAGGAAATAAAAACAATATAATTAAAAATAGCCTCATTAAATTCTCCACTGAGGATAATTATCAAAACCTGACCAGGGCAGCACTCTAAAGTTGCATAAATCAAAATTTTATACACTGGTATAAACTAGCCATAGTTGGACACTAAAGTCCAAATAATAATACTGTCATTAAAACCCAACCCCAGAAAATATTAAAAATAACTGTTTCGAATTTCATATGTTTAATCCTAGGGAATAAGGCAACTCATGTGCAAAACTGCATAAGGAGCACAACGTGACAAGATATGAAATAAAAGCATTTATTTAGTTTTAAAATTATATGTTTGTTTCCTGAATAAAACTCCACTGGTACAATGTCAGCTGATAGTGTTGCAGAATACAGTGCAAAGGAGTGCATTTTATTTAAAGTTATGATATGTTTGGTTCACAAAAAAAACTCCACTGGTTCAGTCTCAACTGATAGTGTTACAGAGTACAGTCCAAATGATTAATGACTTTAGCTGTTGCTATTTTTGTTCCAGTCCTCCAGAGATTCGAGTTCCAGACTGCAGCAAGGGCTATTCCTGCTGCTGCTGTCCTGTGATTCATGGCTGAAATCCTCCTTGTTTTCTTTTAATCAATAAGGTCACTATAAGAAAGGGATCTAAGACAGTCATGCTAACAGGATTGTTTGCCTATCTCGGGTGATTCGTTCACAGCTAGATGTCATCTTGTATGTAGTTTTGAGTAGATATTCTAACTACTAGATATATTCCAATAACCAACAATCATATTCATGTATATACCAATGATTACTTATAAAATAGAAATCCAATTTATACAAGCTTACCTTTGTGCATCCAAAGTACATTTTCCATATAAGTGCTATATTTATTCATTTTCCCTCACATTTGTGTCCCCTCTGCATATACAGACAAGTGTTGGAAGGCAAGTATGTGGTAGACATCATAAAAAATTGCCCATGACCTGCTAATAGTCTCTCTTTTCAAGAAATAAAAACAATAGTCAATTATGCTAAATGGGCACAAATGCCATCCAAATTCCTACCCAACCTAATAAATAAAAAAAAACCTCTACAAATTATTCTGGAACTTGTATACAAAGATAAAAAGTAGAGCTCCAACAAGGGCAAGGTCCAACTCTTTGAGGAATTGTACTTGCATGCATACACAGAACAATCCAACACTATAACAAACCAGGAAATGGAAATGTTCTTGAAACAACTAAACTTTCCAATGCACTCACGAGATCAGAGAGAACACCTCTCATCTCCCATCACACTCCAAGAAGTAATTACACCCATTAAAAATCTTAAGTCGAATAAATTCCCAGGACCAGACGGATTCACAGCGGAATTTTATAAAGCTTTTATTCTAACAACTCCTAAAATATTATGAAATCTTTATAACTACCTTATAATTAATAATATTACTGATCAGCATCTAAATGCATCAAAAACAATATTTGTCCTTAAAGACAAAGCTGACCCTAAAATCCCGGGAAACTACAAAACCATATCTCTAATCAATGTGGACATAAAGATATTTGCCTCCATCTTAGCCAAAAGATTAAAAACAGTGATAATGTGCATCATTTCACCATATCTGTCTGGTTTTATTCAAAAAGAGACAAACCTTTGACAACACTGGATGCTATCATTACCTTGTCTAGTCAGGAAAAACTCCCCACTTTTTGCTCTGGTAATAGACGCATCTATGGCTTTTGACAGAATGAATCAAAAATTCTTATTTTCAATACTACCATATTTTAACATTCCCCCAGAATTTATAACATTCATTAAACTATTATACTCCAAAGCACATACTATACTATAGGTTAATAAAAGGTTCTCTTCTAGAATAGATATTAAAAATGGAACTAGACAAGGATGCACCCTGTCACCATATCTCCTCAATTTGTATATAGAACCATTATTTCTACTTATTACACAACCTACCAACAAATACCAAATTTATATAATACAATGATTTCTTTTACAGCCTTCGCAGATGACCTGAACCAATATTTTACAATACCAAGCTCTGATATTGAGAAACATTTAACCTCTATAAGTGACTACTCAAAATTCTCTAATTATAAAATAAACTCAGAAAAATCACTAGTATTTCTTGTCAATCTATTCTCCAAACTAACAATATACCCACTGCCCACAGAAATTAAATTTAAGCACACTATGAAATACCTCAGAATTATTTTTCATCAAGACCCATCATTGGTGTATAAAAGCAATGTAACAAACCTATGGTCAGCAATACAATATGACCTCCATAAATGGGAAAAAACATAATTTATCCATATTAGCCAGCACTGCCATTATCAGAATGAACATTCTGTCCAGAATGTTATACCTATTCAATGCTACTGACATACCAATACAAGTTAACTTCTTCCATAAACTACACTCTTCTCTCTCCAAGTTTGTATGGTATCCTAAATCAGAGTTGCATATAAAAAATAATTCTCCCTAAAGAAAAAGGAGACTTAGCTCTCTCAGACTTTAAACTATACTATGACATAATAAGAGTCAACAGGGTGCCTGCAATATCTGAATATAATCCAAGCAAAAAAAATATGGTCTCCTACTTGGATAACCCTATACTATAACTATGTTAAATCATTAAACATAAATCCCCAGGCTCTCCCTTTCTTGGACAAAAATAGTTTGAAAAACATGAAGTTACATAAAACAATTGGAGACAAAATATAGGAACTGCAAAAACGTTTCAACTCATTGAATTTATATAGTGCCTTTATTATAATGCAACCTTTGCATATGAATCCTAATCTTAAGATTAATGATAAAATGTTAGAGTTAAAACCATACCCCTTGCTACAGGAGCTGACTGTGTTAGGATCTTCATTCATATAGGAATCAATCCCTCACAGAGTTGAGAACAACTTTGAACTTACCTAAACCATACATAATTATGCTAAGACGAATCAGAGATGTGTGTGCCAGTATACTAAATAATCCTACAATCACACAGAGAGACATAAGTATAGTCAAAACACTCTGGTCTCTACTAACACTAAGAAAGAAAATGATATCCTGCTCGTGCAAACTAATAATGTCAGTAAGGTACCAAGAAGTGATACTTTTCTCAAAATACTGGTGTGGTATAGATCCACTAATTTCTAATGACCAAATGACTCAATCTCTTCAAGTGACAATTAAATATATTTCCTTCAGAAAACTGAGCTACACTCAGTTCATGATACTTAATGTGTACCTTATCCCGACACAAATAAACAAACTTAAACCTACTTCATCCCCTCATGTCCACATTGTGATAGCCAGAATGCTGACCTACTTCATGTACTTTAGAGCTATAAATGCTCATACAAATTATCGTGTTCACTCAAAGTCAGATTAAGCAAAATGGGATATGAGAAATCTACATTAGCCTGGAAATTTGCCCTATTACATATTCCCCCTGTGAAGCTAAAGAAACGACAAGAAAGAATATTAATTACACTATTCACACTTATAAAGTATTATATTACACTGAACTGGAAAGACAGAACTCAGATGTTTTGGAATGAATTCAGATAAATAGCTATTAGATACATAACAGGATACAGATTTTTAATGCATAACCAAAAACAAAATAAACATTTTGCTGAATTTTGGAACTCGCTAATGGATCATATACTGACATAACACCCAGTGATTCCTACCAATGACCAATTATTAAGCAATAAAATTCTATTTTTTTCTCTACTCTCCTTCCCTAACACCTCTCCCCCTCCATCATTTACTTATAGTCAATACACTTTTGGGATACTTGTTATAATCCAGCTAATTTTACTCTTCCACAATAGAAATAATTACATACCAAGTACATATACAGTGTCATCATATTGGTTATGTTTTACTGTCAAGCAGTACATATGTATATAGTTTATTGAATGATTTAATATTTTTCTCAACTTTTTTGCTAATCATATGTGATAACACCATGCTATCACTATTACATTTCATTGCACTTAACACTGTTATCTATTTTTGTTTTCTGGTCTGATATGTACGGAGACTGTGACAAGAATTAAGGTAGGCGAGCAGAAGTCACTGCAGATGTCAACACCACTGGAGGTCATGACCATATAGTATCCAAATGTTAGAGATGGATTGCCAGTATGAGGAACAAAGCCAGGAAAATAGGCAGAAGAAATCTAGATGCAGGGACAGTGGTTATATAAGTAAAATTGCCAGAGCTCACCAGGAAAAGAGGCAGAATAAATCTAGATGCAGGGACAGTGGTCATATAAGTAAAATTGCCAGAGCTTATACTGACTGCCAATGAAATAATCTCAGACTGTGTTGCCAGAGTTGATTCCATATGGTATTAAAGGTGGCTGTGGATGTTGGAGCTCCACATCACTCACGTAGATTATATTTAAAAGGAATCTCATTCAGCATCCATGAAGGGCAAAAGAGATGCTTATAGGATGATCACTTACCATAGCAGGTTTCCAATCAGCTCTTGTGGGAGAGTGGTAAGTCAAAGGCCACATATGTGAAGTTGCTACCTCTGTAAAGCATCTATATCCACAGTTGTCAGCAATCAGAGATGAAGTTATGCATGCACAATGTTATAGCCACATATGGGTTTTTATGAGACATGCAACACCTGTTTCACATGTGCTGAGGCTGAGTCTGTCTTCTCAATCATGCATGCTATTGCATATGGCAAAGCAGACGTGGAAGGCTAGGTAGAGTTACATACTGAAAAAAAAAACTCTGGAAGATTATACAGAACATGATGTCTCATGGCAGAATGTGTTTGTAATGTCATCTGCAAATATAGGGTGCAGATATTCTGCATTTAATATTACAAGTGCATTTCCTGCTTGAAATTGTTATAGTTGGGCATTCGGCTGTAAGACTAATGAGCAAGCTACAGTGCATGCCATGTCATGTGGTATACAAATGATCCAGAGACGTCAGGTGAAAAATAGACCTCAAAGAAGTTAGTTATCATTTCATGTCATTCTGTGTTATTTATTAAGTCTTCAGACACAGACATAGCAGTAATATTGATTATGATAATTAGGTGTGATTCAGCTAGAAACAACAAATAGTAGTCCAAGGGAAAAAGGTTATGGTATATCCACAAGCAGTGTTCAGCAGTGTTGCATCAGGCACTGTACATGACAAACACAAACTTTGTCTGCCACTGACAGCCGTCATATGTGCAGCTTCCATTGACATTGCACTGTAACACTGGCAGTGAGTTTCAACAACCTGCCTTGGCACAAAATCTGGTGATCACCATTGTGGATAGCTACACATTTGCACATTATGTGGTCATATTTGCTACAGTCTGTACACCATCAAAAGAAAAAAAGCAAAATGGCATGCATTACATATACTACACATAGGCATATCCATTTTGTAGCTTGACAATACAAGGCTATATTAGCCAGATGTACAGACAGGCATTTGCTTTACAATATATCAGTTTTGAATTAAATTTCATTGATATATCCCATGTCAGTTTTGTGAGGCATTTTGCTGTCAGTAATGCCAGTGACATGGATTCTCTGCTCTTGTGGCTTATGGTATGATGGCTACACAGTGGCTGACACTAGATGACCACAGCAGTCAAAAATGCATGTGGAAATGCAGTCTGCAGCAGTGGTGGTATGGTCATCCAAAAGACCACTTAGCCCACATGGCTGGCCAGCACTTAGTGAATGAAGTATTACAGTTACTAGAAGAAGAACCATGAGAAGGGTCTCACAGCAGATCCTGTAGAGTATAACAAAAATGCTAAATGGATAGAAGAAGTAAAAGAAAGAATAAGAAGTTTAAAAGTACAAGATATAAAATGGGATGTAGTAACAGCCAGTGAGAGTGAAACAAAGTTAAGAAAAGCCTTTAAGTGGAAAACCCCAGGCCCAGATGCAGTACCTAAGTTTTGACTAAAAGTATTAACATCTTTGCATGAGGATTTAGCCATGAGTAGGAACTATTTATATGCGTACCCCGAATAGACACACACTGGCTAACAACAGGCAAACAATGCACTTACCTAAGAGTGAACCTGCAAGCTACCCTAAAAATTATAGACCAATAACTTGCCTTCCAATGATGTATAAACTACACATGGGAATTGACGCCATCAGAGTTTATAGTCCTTTAGAAGAAAACTCAATTATGGCAGTAGAACAAAAGGGCAATAAAAGAAAGTCATATGGAACAAAGGATCATTTGTTGTTAAATAAAGTTATAATGGAGAACTGTAAAAACTGGAAGAATCTAAGTATGGCATGTATTGACAACAAAAAAGCATTTGATAGTATCCCAAATTCATGGATAAATGAGTGCTTAAAAATGTATAAGATACACCCTACATTGATTGACTACATTACAGTAACCATGAAACAATGGCAGACCACATTGCAGTTAAGCAATGATAAAGGACAGATTATTATCCTAGGGATAAAAATTCAAAGGTGGATATTCCAGGGTGACTCTCTGTCACCACTGCTATTCTGCCTTGCCATTAATCCATTAAGCTGTTTACTTAACAGTTTAAGCCATGGCTATAATTTGGCTCATAGAAAACAACAAAGTCTAATGACTTCTCATCTTCTCTTTGTCGATGATTTAAAACTGTATAGCTCATCAGATGAGGAACTGAAAGCACAGCTGAAGGTTGTCAAAAAATTCAGATGATATAAGAATGTCATTTGGTCTTGATAAATGTGCAAAGGCGACCTTTAAAGCAGGAAAACTGCAGCACCAAGAAAACATCAGTTTGGGACAAGAATGTGATATAAAAGAACTTGAGCTAAAGGAAGTGTATAAATACTTGGGAATTGATGAAGGCTCAGCAATAAAACATGAACAAATGTGAATACAACTCAATAAAGAATACTTTAGAAGACTTAAATTAATCATGAGAACAACATTGACATCTAGGAACAATTTGCTCTTTCTGTCTTACCTTACAGATTTGGAGTTATTGACTGGCCCCAAAAAAGTGTTGGATAGATTAGATATTAAAACAAGAAGGATGCTTCATACTCACCAAATTATTTATAAAAATTAGTGTATACCAATATTATATATTCCCTGTTCCAAAGGAGGGATGGGCCTCCTTGAAATTGATTACACATATAGATCTGCAATCGTGGGACTCAACACATATCTACTGACCTTACAAGATCCAAATGTAGTGAAAGTTTTGAAACATGAGGAGAATAAATCTATGATGATTTCTCTGCTTAATTTAGCAGAAGCATATTGACGTCAAGCAGGAATGGAAATAAAACCAGTAGTAGATAAAAAACAGGCAGCAACTGAATGTGCAAAAAAACAAAAGAAAGAATATAAGGTAAAGGACCAGATGAGAAGGCAGAAAATGTGGAAAAAACATAAATATAGTTGCAAGTATAGAAAACTTCTTGAAGAACCTCATGTTGATCAGGAATGAATGCAGGAATGGTTAAGGAGAGGCAAATTCAAACCAAGAAATGAAAGGTTAATATTGGCAGCCCAAGTTAGTGGGCTACATACATGCTGGTTTACAAAGTCCATTGAACATGTGGGAGAAACAGACAAATGTAGGTTTTGTAAAATGGAATTGGAAACAGTCACTCACATTGTTGCTGGTTGCAAAACACTAATTGCAGAAGGACTGTACACTGAAAGACATAATAATGTGTCGAGACTGTTACACTGGGGATTGTGCAGACATTATGGTATTGAAGTGGCTGAAAAACACTGGAAATACAAGCCACAAAGCATCATAGAAAATTATGGTTTATATCACATGGGATCACCCATTACCAACAGTCCAAAAGATAGATGCTAGAAAACCGGATGGAGTTGTCCAAGAAAAGAAGACAAAAGTAGCATTAATCATTGAAATTGCCACACCCAGTGACTGCAGTGTCTTGCATATAGAGAGAGACAGTCATAAAATATCAGGATCTGCAGGCAGAAATGAGAGCAATGTGTAATAAAGATACCCAGACAGTTCCAATAGTAGTAGGAGCAATGGGTCTTATAAAAAAGAATTTACAATTGTATTTGTATATGTTACCAATACATGTAACTCCATACAAGCTGCAGAAGGAGTCATTACCGGGCACATTAGTGGTCCTGAGAAGAGCACTACTGGCTGACATCAAAGATTGAAACAATACTAATTTCATGAACTTTAATCATACTTTGACATGGGAATGGGGTCTATTCCTGTCATGGTATTAGAAAGCCAAAAGAATTGGAGAAATTAAAAAAATAACAGGGCACACATTAACCAGACTGCAAATACTAGTAAATATTTCTCCAAGTCTCTGACTTGATCAACATGAACAAGTCCAGATCCTGCAAATATTGGCAGATGTACTGTTTCAAAATCTTCTGCATATGCACCCACAAATTAAGTATGTGCCACTGTTAAGAAGTATTCCATTAAGCTGTGAATTCTAAGAACACTGCACACTGATGACATGGCATCCATATACATATGGTGGGTTGTAAGAATGATTTATATGTGAGTGCGCATTCCCACCTTTCCCAAGCTGGGTCACTCCTGATGTAAAGATTAATTTTTATGGCTTTAAATCTTAGCAAAAATGTTGCATTTCGTTTTTTTCCTATGTATTTTAATACTGTTACACACTTAAATGTTAGTTTTCTGATTATACCTAACTACGCAAAGAACAGTACACAATTATCCTGAACAGATAATAGCATGAATATTACATATAATGTGAATTCACACACACATACACACACACGATATATTGTTACTGTTTTTGGATCTCATACCCTTACATAATATGGATTAGATGAGCACCCTTGTATTTGAAGAGCAATACCACAGGGTGGTTGCCCTGTAACTTGTTTTCCTGCTGCTGCTTTGATGCAATAAGGTCCGTGTCCACATCTGGTGGCTATTCCATTCCTGACTCTGGTCAGTAACAGCTGTATCTACAGCCATGTTATACAGCAAGTAACATACTATAATCAAGGAATATATTTTATGTTCAGCATACTGCAGCACCCATCCATGGCATCTAGACAGAGGAAATGCTTTTTTTAAATGAGCAAACATGTTCTGTATCTGCCAGAGTGCACTTTTTCATGCCTCCTCAGCCTAGTTTGCTAGCATCCATAAAAGTATGAAGCATTAGCTAAGATCCCCCAGGCACTGTTTTACATTTATTTGGAAGAGAAAGTAAGTACCAGACAACTGGAATGAAGTTATCTTTAAAATTCCAAAAGAAGGGAGCATTAGCCAATTGTAACAATTGGCATAGAATCCTTCTGTCAATTCCAAGTAAAATTCTGGAAAAAATCATTATACAGTGCATCTGTAAAGCCATGAACAAGCAGTTTAGAAAAGAACAGGCCTGGGTATCACAAGGTTTGAGGGATATATTGATCAGATCTTTAATTCATGCGACATCATCGAGTAGTTCACATCAAAGCCTTGTACAGTATTCACTGTGCCAGCCTCTGGCATAAAATGAAATCCTGTGCCTACTTTGTTTTATTGAAAATCATTTGACTAAATTTCATTTCACCCCGGCCACTTCGCTGAAAACACAAATTACCGAAAACTCAATTCACTGAACTGAACTTAGTATGTTTGGTACTATATAGAGTACTGTAAGGGAAGTAAAAGGTATATGCCCTTTTCCCCAATGTAGTGCAATCCTTGAATTAGTATATATAGTTAGGGAGGTGTGGGGGCACAGCCCCCCACCTCGTTTGTTTTATATTATATTTTACCAAAAACTTCAAAACGTACATTTTAAACAATAGACATGCACAGTTGCAACACCAATGTCTAACTCTCTCCAGAAGACAATATATATTCAAACTAAGTGAGGGGCTATGCCCACCACAATCCCCAATGTGGGGGGGTGTGCCCCCCCAACTATATATACCAACTCCAGGATTGCACTACAGTGGGAAAAAGGGCATATAACTTTTTCTTGCCTTACAGTACTCTACACAGTGCCATACATACTAATTGCAGTTCAGTGAAATGAGTTTTCAGTAATTTGAGTTTTCAGCGAAGTGGTCGGGGTGAAATGAAATTCAGTGAAATGAGATTCAATGAAGCAAAGTAGACCAGAGATCCTATGGTATACTGCAGCAGATACTTCTCCTCATCAATAGCTTCTATGACAATTATACCAGCAAGGTGGCTAACAGCGGCAACAGCTTTGAAAGCAAGACTGGTGTGAGACAGGGATGTGTAGTGTCAGCATTGCTCTTCAACCTAGTCATTGACTGGGTGATGTGACGCACAACAAAAGACTAAACCAGAGGTATCAGATGGACTTTATTCTCTGTTTTGTAGGACCTTGACTATGCAGATAAGCTTGTCATGTAAAGCTTGTCAGGTAAAGATGTCTCTTCTCAGCCCCTCTACACAGCAAGTAGGCCTGAATATCAGCACAAAGAAATCAAATTCCATTCACCAGTCAAGGTGGATGGAGAGGACCTAATCAGACAAGATAGAAGGGCAGGCAGCGACATCACAAGCAAACTGAATAAGGCCAGAAAATGCCTTCAGGATGCTGAACAGTGTGTGGAGGTCATCTCAGTACAGCAACAACACCAACTGAAGTTTTACGATAACTGTGTTTTGTCCACACTCTTGTATAGTTCAAAATGCAGGCAGATGATAAAAAGTGACATCACCAAACTGCCAGCCTTCCAAATCAAAAACCTGTCATGAATCTGACTCTTTTGTGAAACATCTGCAACTAGGAACTGCTTACCAGATGCAAGCAAGAGAGTGTGGCCAGGATCAATATGAGACAAAGGAGGAGGTGAGTCGAACACATTGTTAGAAGTGAACAGGACTCCATCATAGGTATAGCTCTCCATTGAACCTCAGAAGACAAATGAAAGAGAAGTAGGCCAAAAAACACCAGTTGGAGAACTGTCAAAACAGATATGAAGACGCTGAACCACAACTTGGGCACCATACAAAAACTTGCCAAAGATGGACAGAAACAGAAGTCCTTCATTGCTGCCCTACATGCTGGATATTTGTCAAAGCATCAAACATTTGTTCTGCAAACTGCTGTTCATTGAGACTACAAAAGTGAATGTTTCATTCAGCAAATGAAGCAAATATTAACACATTGAATTATATTAGTTGGCCACCAGCTAGCAATACAATATGTATTTTGTTATTACGTTAGCAATTACTTAGGAATAGTGTAGAAAGCAATCTTGTTCACCTTAAACTTTATTAAGTACCTATTTATACCTGTGAGTATGTGCTATAACAGTAAACAATAAAATCTACTTTGCAATATTGTTGTATGAAAGTATACCTGTAAAATTAAATACAATGTCTGATAGTTCGCCACATAATGGTTGTATTTAAGTAGTATGAATATGAAATTCCGATGTGCATAGGGCAGTCTCTAAACTGCTATTATGCCTTCATGTTGAATACAGTTGAAGTATTCTATTTTTACTTATTTAAATTTTAAGGGTACTGTTATACAGTTCACTAGCACAGTTTGTTTAGCATGTATGGTAAGCCTTTTCTTTTACTTTTTTTAATCATTGGGTTATTGTAATGTCTGCAGTGTTGGCCAGCTATGACAATTCAACAGTTTGAAATTTGGTAATGTTAGCATTCACTTTATATAAATGTTCACTCTTGTATATCAGTTTGCTGAAGCAAACATTTGATGCTTTGACATAAACCACTACAAGCCTGCTGACACAGCAGGCAGTAAGTAAATAAGTAAGTATACTTGTGTGAGCCATTGTAGCTGCAGTGGGAATGGTGCATTTGTGAAACAGGCAGCCATGTGGCACACTGCTATCCTGGAATGCATTCATCAGCATGACTGTACATGGAGGCTAGAAGATGATAGCTGGTCTTCCAGTCTTAGTAGCAATGCCTGAATTGTCACATTTACATAAAACCTTAGAACAGGAGGTCAGGCATGTATGAATCTTGCACAGTCTTGGTGCAATCATCACGTTAACGATTGATCATTTGTGTAACAGTACTGCAGGCTGATTATATACTCATATAACCCTTTACAGTGCTTTCTCTACATTGTCATATTCCTCCTCTGAGCTCTAGCACTTTTCAGTGGACACCATGATTCTGAATTATGCCCTAACTGTTTAAATGCAAGCTCAGGCAAGCTGATGTGTATAAAAATGAAAACTAAAATGCAGGAAATAAAAAAAGAAAAAAAAAAGAATGAAAAAATATTAGCGTACGTTGAGCATTGTTCTGCAGTACCATAGCTTACCCAAATTGTCCCCTATTTCAGGCACTGATGGTAAACAAAGTGTGGTTTACCACTAATATAGTAGCCAAGCTATCTAGGTTCTTACAGAGTTTTAACAAAAACTTTCTATTGTCAAAATATAGCTTTAACAGAATGACAAAGGCCTTTAACAAACTGCAGACTTTGGTATAATAAGTCCCATAGCATTTACCTGTCACTTGTTTATACCAAGTTCCTTGAAATGATTTATGCATCATGCACACACAGTTGCCCTTTTCATCTCTGTTTCTAGTAAATGCTATGCACACATTTTGTTGGACATAGGGATTTTATGAATTATACTTGCTAGGAATGATGCTAGATTTATATTCAAAAACTGACCTATCATAACTTGTGCTGTCAGTTCATAAACTAAAAATATCTGATAGTTTTTTCCAAGGTAAAATACCTCTTAATTGTAAGCCCAGTGGGGGGAGAAAACTTGCCACCTAAAGTAATAGTTTGCTTATGGTTTACATCTCATATGATCCAAGTACAATTTTATTTTGTTTTGTGTGGATCAATTATCTCTTCTAGTAGAAAAATAATTTCAAATTATAAAGTACATTACATCTGATACTGTTTGATAATTTTATGGATCATTAAAACTTTACCTCCTTTTCATATTTCATGAAATAACTTTTTGAGGTTTGTCTCCATGCAGGGGCTGAATCATTCTGCTTATATTCATCTTGGAATATTGCAAGTGTATTCGTCCTGCTCTTGACAACCAGAGATATTATTGTCACTTTTATAGACAAATGATGATCATTATGATGGTTTGCTTATTTCTGTTGTCTTCCCAGACTCACTGAGAAAGTGTCCTTGGGCAGATCATGCTGTGATATTGGAGTGATAAAGCAGCAAGAAATGAAAAGTTCCTGGTTGCTTTTCTCCTGAGATATTCACTGTGTGTGTGTGTGTGTGTGTGTGTGTGTGTGTGTGTGTGTGTGTGTGTGTATATATATATATATATATATATATATATATATATATATATATATATCCCTCATTCACTACTAGATTGCATCAATGCATCAGCCTATGTATTACAAATCCCAGGTTATTTAATTTCCTTTTATTTATTTGTTACACTTGTCTGTTGGCAAATGCTGATGACAAAAGCCAGTCACAACTGAATAAAACAAAAGAGAATAAAAAGACAACTACAGCACCATGGACACATGTTAGAAGATTTACTGAACTTAAATACTAAGTGCTTTCACCCATTACTATGAAGAAGCCCTTTTTGTCATGGACAAAAGCTAAGTGTTTAAGTTCTGTAAATCTTCTGCCCTTGTTTGCAGTGCCGTAGTTGTCCTTTTCAGTTTATTGGCAAATGCTGCCTGGGATGATGCATTTTCAGTGGAGTTCTGAGAAGAAAAGATCCAAAATAACAGAGCCAAAATAAGAGAAGCAGTGCGTCGTATGGGAAAGCAGTTTACCTAAGATTATGACAAGTGTTCTTCTTCTTTCGGCTTTTCCCAGTTAGGAGTCGCCACAGCAGATCACCGCCTGCTCATGATTGGCAGTGGCGTTTTACTGTGTCGAGTTGCCAGCTCGGTGCCCAACCTTCCACAGAAGGCGCACACACACACACACACACACACACACACACACACACACACACACACACACACACATATCTAGGGTCAATTTATTGTGTCCAATCCACCTACAGCATGACTTTGGGATGTGGGAGGAAATGGGAGACCTGGAGGAAACCCACGCAACCACAGGGAGGACATGCAGACTCTGCACAGAAGGCACCCCAGCCAAGGATTGAACCGGAGAACCTCTTGCTGTGAGGTGGCAACACTAACCGCTGCACCTAAGATGGTGACAAGTACAATATACTTAATACCCAGATTCATATTATGACCACCAAAAGCAAGTTAGCTCAGATTGTAAGACAAAAGGTCAATGACTGAAAATCATATACAGGTAATATAGTGTAAAAGCAGCCCAAAATAAAGGTAGGTAGTGCATGATCAGGGACAAAAGAATATATTTCAAAAATATGGAACAAATAAAGAAAGAAATACCAACAAAAGCCTAAAGGTCCTCCAGGACCAAAACAGTAACTTAAATGGATTTTAAAATTACAGGCACACATATATCCAGGGCTGAACAATTATGTTTGCATCAAGCCAGAGCTTGATGCTCGCCCTTTTAAATAAATTAATGTTAAAATGCTGGTTAAATAACTCAATAATGTGTTTCTAATTGTTTTATTGCTTGATTGTTGAATTTTGTATATAAAATGAGTGAATGTTTATTTTATTGTATTAAGGACTTGAGAAAGCATAGGCGTTCTATGTGAAAGCGCTTGTCTGAATTAAATCATCTTTTTTACAGTCGTGGTGGTCATCCAAAAATATGGAACACCAAGTTTGTGAATCAGTGAGTGATCTAAATGCAATAGGTAAAAGAAAACAACTAAAATATACAATCCATGCCAGTGTAAGAGACAAAAAGATATCCCTGGTGTTGTGATGAAACAACTGCATGTTAAATGGCAGATTTAGTACATTTGTAGTAGTAAAAGTTAAATAACTTTATTGTTAACTGCTGAACGACTAGATGAAAAAGAGGAAAGTTATTCCAGCATTATAGCTCTAATTTCAGTGAAATGACCATTTAAGGCTTTCTTGAATGTTTGTTTCATTAGCATATGTCTCGCATTGTAGGTTAGGTTATTCTATAATTTACACCTTGCAGCAAAACACCTAGTATTACAGACTTGTACTTATGTTTTTGAGCAAAGACGAGTCTACACACACACACACACACACACACACACACACACACACACACACACACACACATGATCTGAGCTCCAGTGGAGTTGTCCCTTGATAGAATAAGATACAATGCATGCTTAAGAGTGTATTGGAGCTCATAGGTGAAATGTAATTAAACTTGAGGCTACTGATAACATTTTACAAATGCAGACCATATGAGCAGGTACAATGACAGTTCCTGTCTTGCTGACCTGCAAAAACAGTGGCTTATAAAGATGTACACCTGCTACACTTTCTGATGTTGGAGTAGTTGTAGACTAGCAAAAATATATTTAAAGGAGAGAAGGGATGAAAATAAATAAGAAGTACTGGTTGTCAACTAAGTAGTCTCTGTAAAAACTGACTAAGCTTTGTAAATTATGTAATTTTTCTGGTTGGTCCTCAAAACAACACATTTCACAAGCATATCAAACAGTAACAAAAAAATTCAACAGAGTTGACATTCTCAGTCAGAGATGCAGTAGTAAACTAACGCCGACACACAGTTTGTGTCTGAGTTGTGCAGTGAGCATTACTAACTTAGCTAGTAGAAACAACATGAGGCTTTCTTTAAACTGGAGGAGCATCAATAAGGAATGAGTCTGCCAGGTTTCTTAGTAGTAAGGCCTTGTGTTTTGTTACAAAATAGTCAGCATTTGAATGCAGATGTAGATGAAAATGTTTTCACTCTAAGGATGGGGCCAGTCAAGATGTAGTTCGAAAGAAATCATCTAAATGTATGTCATAATGTATAATAATGACTTAAGAATTTTTGAGTGGATGACACAGAACAAAGACCTTTACACAAGGAATAACAGCATGGATTTTCAGTTATTTAAAGGATATTGACTGTCTTCAGATGTAGTTTTGAGAAAAAAAAAACTGTTAATCCCAAGGATTACAACTAAACTGATTTGGTATTGCAGCAAGGGTGATAGGTAACTACTTGCTCTTGCGGGCATTTTAATTAGGTGGATTATATTTAGCTTTAATAAATGGAATTATTTTTTCTATAAGAGGATTAAAAAAGGCAAACTCTTGTATATATTATGATATTTCTTTGTTGGTTTGTCTAGATAATTTTCAGTGCACAGGCTTTTTCTTTAAAGCTCCATTAGGTTTTGAAGTGTTTCTGACAAAGTCTTATTGTGTTACTAGTGTCAGTTTGTCAGAATTAGTTTAATACAAACTGGGCTGTTTAGTGCTGTTACAACCTATTGGAAGTTTTATTGCTAGTTAAGGTTTGTATATGCTCCAGTCTGCAAGTCAGCTTTTCAGAGTGAGATTTTAAAGTTTAAAACAGAAGTCTTGACTTCACCTGTTAACATACCTCTCAACTGTTCAGATTTTCACAGTCTGCCTAGATGTTTGCCTATTTTTGGTCCATTTTTCATAAAATTGTTATTTTTGGCAAATTAGTGGTAAATCCTTAGACTAAATCAGAAAATAATGACAGACATTTAGTTTCAAACTTCATTCCCTTCAGAGAATTCATGCTAATGCAAAACCTTTCTAAGTTTGTTAGAACAATATTTAAAAACTGTTCCTATTTTTGGACCTTTGTCCAGATTTCTTGCTATAAGGAGTTGATGGGTATCCTTATAAACTTTTGAAAACATTTTTTTTGTTTATCTTATTGATATCTGTCAACTGTATTAGGATCAGTCAACTTGGCTGACCTGATTTTTGCTATTCTGATCTACTTGGATGCAAAGTGGATTTAAGAAGTTGAGATATCTAGTTGCCCATTTCTTGCATGTTCTTTATACCTTTATTTTTGGTGTCTTTTTTGTAGATTTGTAATCATTTAGTTGTCTATAACAAAGTGGACTTTGTTGAAACATGAAGTGAGAGTAAGGGACTTTATCAAATATCTAAATGCAGTTATATTATTAAAATTACACGTACTAAACACATTTGAAAAGCATAACATCGTATGCATTTGTATTTGCAAACTAATTTACTTATTAAAAGGTAATGTTTACTATAGTACTATTGTTTTTATGTTTTGAGCTGTTCTGCAGCATTTTACCTGTCTTTGCTTTAGTCATGCTGGATTGCCTGAATGTCTGAGGGTTCCTTGGTACTGATTTTAGTTTTCTGTCTTTTGGTAATAGATGATTTATGTGACAAACTCTAAGAAACATCTGTTAGCCTTCTACCCATTCAATCGTATCTTCTTGGATGCCCATGTTAACCTTACAGATATGAGATTTGTCAGTGAATCTCAGAGATGGATTGTCTTTTGGTTTCAATGACCAGGTTGATGACAAGAACTACAAACTCACCACACTGTTTTTAAATGTTCTTTGTGGTCTTTATTTCACACAAGGAGCCTCTACTGCTACCAATACATATAGACATTCTTTGGACCTGATCATCCAACTTAATAAGCAGCCAAGGGCTTGACTGATCAGAATATTACTGGTTCACTTTAGATTCGGACTTCTACCTATGATGTTATCTGACATGGGCCTGGTTAAGTGTAAGGATCTGAGAAATATAACTACTGATGCCTTATTACCCATACTTGACTACCTCCTTAATTTCTCAAACTTCCATCTTTAAAATATGGAGCACTACGACTCATAATTGGGAACTAGTGGGCAAAATGTAGACCACTTACCTAAAACCTTCAACTAAGAAGCTCACAGGATGGATATAATGTGTTACTTACAAATATTTCTTTGTATTATTAATATGATTCAGACTATTCACCATTGTCATCAGATAAAGTTTTAAAACCAATTGCGTTAGAACTTTTTAATTTGGAACTGCAAAGACTGCAGCCTTTTTAAGACTCAAAACAAGGAACAGTCCTCATAATGAGGTACACTGAAAAGGTAAGCCTCCTTAGCATGGACAGTGCTGATGACCTTGATTGACTAGCTTCAGATATAATAATGCTATAACAAGTTCATTGGATGTCATGGTCCCAGCTTATTTCAGTTGAACATCTACCACTCATCATAAGACTTGGACTGACCATGAGCTCAGTATGATAAAGAGAGCAGGAGAAAGGTTAGAACACTGTTGGCAAGAGGCACAGCTGATCAAGGACAAAGTTGGAAGGAATACATACATTTCTGCCTGGAAGACATATATCTCATGAAACAAGGCAACTTATCTATCCAGTGAGATTTCTGGCAAAGCCAACCATCTGGCATTGTTTTCTAGAACAGCCCAATATGTCATACTGCTCAGAAAATGTGTTTAGGTTCTAAGTGTGAAGATGCTTTATATCTGGGTCTTGTACTGTTCCCCGAACAGCCATTTCACTGAATCTGAAACAGCCGGGCATACTTTTGTGAATGTGTTTTTCACCAAAAAAGCACTTTCATGGAAGTATGCTGAAAAGTAAGGGAAATCATGGGGGAATGGCTGTTGCTGAGATTGTTGTACAGTGGTGATAAAGGAATATTCCCTTTTCCCCACTGTAGTGTGATCTCGGAGTGAGAATATAAAAGTAGGGGGGGTGAGAGGCACAGCCCCCCACATGGGGGATGCAGAGGGGCTTGCCCCCTGTGTAAACAGTTGTGTGTGTTTTTTTTTTTTTACTTTTTTGACAGACTTTAGCAAAAGTGCTTTTTCGGTAAAAAGCACTTTCACTAAAGTGTGTTCGACCCTGTTATATATATACATATATATACAGAGAGACACACACACACACACACACACACACACACACACACACACACACACACACACACACGCATGTAGGTAGATAGAAGTCTTTTTTTTTTCTTTGTAGATACATTTGCCAAGTTAATGGAGTACCTTCCACAAGCATGAACACATGACAGTTCATGACAGTAAGAATGTTTTTTATATAATTCTTTTTATTTGGTTTTAAAACATACTGAATAGTCAGAGTTTTGTTGTGCTGAGTTTTGTTATGCTGAGTTTTGTTATATTGATTATGAAAACGTCATGATGATGCTTTTATCTTTGTATATTTCTCTGCTTACTGTGGGCTTGATCTAGGTTAAACTAAGCTGGTAAAATTTTGCTTGGAGGTACACTGATCAGCTGCTCTCCAGACTGTCAGTTCACCTTTGAGGCAGAGTTTCTTTTCCTTGAACAATTTAAAACGTACTTTGATTAGTCCACTTACCCACCACCCATAAAATGTCATCTTTGAAAACAAACAATCTGGAGAATTATAAGTCATTCTCAAATCTTCCTGTTATAGGCTAGATTACTGAGAGTGTTTACACAGAAGTATTTCTACCTATCATCTCATGACCTACTTGACCCACATCAGTCTGGGCATAAATCATGGCAGAGTACTTAATCGACCCTTACCAGAGGAGTGTGAAATCAAAAATTATATTAGATGTTGGTCTTCCTTGATTTCTTGACTGCATTTGATGCTGTAGATATGATCTACACTGAACATCTTAAAACCTACTTGTTTTTTTTTTTTTTTTCTGAATTACTTCTTAATTGATCTGCCTCTTAAGTCACAAGCAACTTCCAGATGATTGTGTCAAGATTAAACTTCCTTAGTGGGTACACACTGGAATGTGGGGTTACACTAAAATCAGTCTTGGCAATCATGTTAACAGTGTATCTGCTACCAATGGAGAGATTCTTTGAAGTATTTCTTTTCAATCTTACATTGCTAATATTTAACTCTGCCTATCATAAAGAGGTTTAAGCTAATTGTTTACACCATTAGACTATTTGGAGTCAATTCTTGCTTGTATATCTGAGAAATATCTGAAACTCTATGCTGCAAAGAACAGGCTAATGCTGGATCTTGTCCCTTTCCTAACTTACTTATGATGTAGAATGACTGGAATTTACATTGTATGTCTATTACCTGGGTATCATTGTTGATAATGGACTTATATGAAAGCCACATGTCAGCTGTTATAAAAATTTCAGTTACATTTCCCTAAGTTTTAAATAAGTGAAAGTTTTAGCAGATGAAAAAAACTCAGCATTTTATAAAAAAATGTTATTTACCCAGTTCCAGTGGCACAAAGTAATAATGGTTGTATTATGCCAAGGGAGCCTGAGTTTGATTAGTGGCACTCACTCCTGCTGCTGCTGACATGTGGGAGGAGATGCGATGCCTCCTTACCGTTCTGTGGAAGTAAGAGTCTGGAATAAGATGCTGGAAAAGCTGCCCATTCTGCTAGTGTTTGTGGATATCAGATGTCAGCAGGAACCCGCCTAGGTTTGGAGGTAGGTTTGAGTAAACATTACCACTTAAAGAGTGGGGCAGTGCTGCCTGGATATGGTTTGACCATGTCTGCTAGCATCCATTATCTTGTAGAAGTTGAACTAGCACATAGGACATAGGGCCATCACTTAATTCTCCTTCCATGTAAGACTGCAATGGATTTATGACTCCACCATGCTATTCACTGCACCACTAGGTAGGGGTCTAGCAACATTGCCTTGCACGGTTTCAGCCACACCCTACAAAGAATGGGGATACAGGACAAGTAGAGATCATGGAAGATGCTTTGCCACCACAACTGTTCAACCTTACTCCTACAAGGATTTGCAATACAAAATATTAAGAAAGTGCTCTTTACAGGTGACAAAACCCTTTGAACTTTCATGTGGATGGCATTGTAATACACGAATTGCCTAGTTCAACAGTCATTGAAAAAAAGAGAAAAGCACTCACACACCAAAGGCCTGCTAACCAACAAAAAAATCACAATCTTGGTGACATTTATGTAAAACAGCAGTAATTTCTGTATATGTGAAATGAAATTACCAGATTGAACTATCCATGGTTGTCAAGACCACATATTTCCAGCTATAATATTTTGCACACTCCCAGAACTTTACTATATCAATGTAGTGTCTTATAGTGATTCATATCGTTGTACCAGTAACACTTCAGTTACTGCATTTCTTTCTACAATGGGCTCTCAGGTCTTCGTTTTATGTAACTGCAGGGAGTTTTAAATGTTGTGATGAGGTTGTTAATCAATAGCACAAACAGTTACTGTATTTACTCTTTTTGACTAGATTTTGATCAGCTTCCAGTTGTTGCCAGAGCCAGTTCAGTTTCTGTGATCTTACTGCTGATTTACAGAACCTTTCAAAATCTATGAGAATTAATTGTTGGTACTATGTGTTGTGGCCAGGTTTCTTTGAGCTTATTTACTGCATCTGGAATTGCTGTATGATTGAGTTCTTTCTTTCTTGTTTATTTGGTTACAGTTCTTTTGAAACATTTGAATACTCTATATAAATAAATGACAATTTATTTTGTTTATTTATTTAATTGCCCGTAAGTCAATGGAAAAAGTCTGTCTGAGCCAATGGTCCATTTTCAGTCGAGACCCTGAGAAAAAGCTTCACAGCAGATTCAAAAACATTTAAATAGTTGATAAGAAATCATATGTAAGGGGAAAAAAAAACACAATAGATTAAATAATTAAAATGAATTGGAGAGAAAGGCTCAACAAACATATATACAAACATTTTACAATAGCTGATAAGTAATTATATGTGAGGAAAGAAAAGCCCCCAACAGATAAAACACTTCAAACAGATTGGGGTGTACCTTGTATACAAGGGATAAGAGTCCCCACAACACATTGAATATTGCTAGGAGAAGCTCTGATCAAAAATGCAATATGTACTCCAAGAAGAAAGACACTTTGCAGATGTGGATAGCCTCTGTCAAGTAATAATCTATAGATATTCAAAATATTGACCATATTTTAGTAATATATGGAGGTGAGAAATAATAGAGTACTCTGCTGCCAAACAGAGTGAGATGAGGAGGAGTAATATGGTGCAGGGAAAATTAAGGATCTGGAGAGAGAGTTTATTATTAGAGAGATGAAAATGTTATCGAAGGACACTTGATATGAAATAAATAGTAGTAAGTTGGCTGAAGAGGTAGAAGACCATACATTAGTAGCATGGTATCTTTAAAGTGAGAGCTACTTTTGATGATAGGCCATTACTAATTGTTAAGAAATGGAGGTGTTAGTCACACCAAGAGAGAAAGGCATATTTATGTTACATAGGTAGTCATGTATCTATTTTGAGAATTGTGCAGGTACAGGTGTCCTATTTTTTTTTCTATATTGGTTTTAAAATTGGGAAGTTTGCTAGTATGTGTAATGGATGAGAGAACAGAGTTCCAGGAGTGGGCTGCATAGCTGGAACAGAGGTTCCAACTAACAGGTGTAATTTGTAGGTAGTGTGGAGCATATTTTTTCCAGACTGAAGTGGCCTAGCAGGGGTATATGTGTACAATAAGTCTAGTAAGGCTTTGCTTTGTTCTCATCTGTATATTAATTTGTGGACTAGGAGAAGTGTGTAAAGTCAGTTGCTTGGGTAGTTCTAGCCAGTCAAACAATTTTATGGCTAAGCAGTGATGAGTTCTGTTTGATAAGTTACCTACAAATTTTCTGTTCTATTGTAGCACTGCTTTACTTTATTTTGATTGGATGATTTAAAGTTAAGCAGTACTAGGGAGTCATTTAGGAAAGTAGGAATTAGGAGTGTAGAGGTTAAGCATTTCCTAGATGAATCAGTTAAACAGATTTTTGTTCTATAGAGTATCCCAAATTTTTGGTATTTGTTTTTTATTTTTATTTTTTTGATAACTGTTGCAAATATAACACAAATTCCAGGTTACCATCAAGTGTCATTGCTAGTAACCTGGTGTTTAGGATCAATTCTATAGGGTTATCAGAGGCATTTTTTGAGAAATTTTGTTTGAAGTATGTAAGGGTTTTTGGGAGAAATAATAACAGCTTTGTTTTGTTTTGGACTGAGTAGAAGCTGGGAGTTACTGAACCAATTTTCAACAGATCAAAATGACTCTCGAGTGATGTGTTGTAGAGTAATTGGGTCATTGGCAGTACAGATTAAAGTGGAGTCATCTCTATATTGTATGAGAGATGCTTGACATTTGTTGGAGAGTAGATTGTTGGTAAATATGCTGAAAAGCAGTGGCCCTACTACAAAACCTTGGGGAACACTTTTTTGGTGGGTGGGAAGGATGAGTAAAAATTAGCTGGAGAAGCAGTCGGTGAAGGTGCCAGATAGGCCATGTGAAGACAGTTGTTTTGGATGTAGGCTATGGGAAATGGTACTGTAGGCCTTGGGCAGATCCAGAAACATGGCAAGTTAATAGTGTTGCTGAAGTTTAGGAGATCTACATCAATGCTATGCCCTGGTCTGAAACCATGTTGTGTGGAGTAAAGAGGTGGTTTATTTGTAAATGATTAATGCATTTTTCAATGATTTTTGAAAGACAGGAGAGAATGTCAATTGCTATAAATTGGATATATCATTGGAGTTACCTCCCTTATAAAGTCGGATGATGTGAGATTTTTTTTCTATATGGCTGGGACATGTGATTCCTTTGTAGACCTATTAGAAAGAATACTGGAAAGGACATTGAGCTGTCTGCTATTTTTATGACATAGCCATGAACCATCTGTAGCTAGTGTACTTGGTTAAATTTGTTTGAGGTATTCTTTATTGTTATGATGGATTCTGGTTGAAATGAGAAACAGTGAGTATTAATAGAATTAGGAGGTGAGTCTAAGTGAGATGTGGTCAGTTTATTAGAGGAGGTTGATTTATTTTGTTTGATTGTGAAGTAGTTTAGTGATGCTAAAGTAATCTTTGAAAGTGGTTCTTTCAGTGAGTAGTAATTGGTTGGGTTAGGTTGTCCATTTGAGCCAGGGTGTAGTATTTTAGATATGGTAGCCCGAAATTGTCTAGAATTTTTGTACCATCTGTTCTGCAAAATGGAGTAATAAAGTTGTTGTCAAGTTTGACCTGGCATTTGGCATTATTTTGTATGTATTTATATTATTGAAGATTATTTTCTGTTTCATTATTGAGCCATATGTTCCAGGCTTTATCACTATTCCTCATTAATTTACTGGTGATATGAGTGAGCCAAGGAGTAAGGTTTCTTGCACTCTTTTTAAGCCAAGGGTGGGCCATGCTGTTTAGCATTTCCTTAAATATTTTATTAAAACAGACAGCATCCTCCAGTGGTAAGATTTTTATGATGTTACATTTGTGAGACTGTAGTGAGGTATTAACCAGTCTCGGGTCAACATCATTCATGCTAGGAGAGGATTTATATATTGTATTCCCAGGGAGAAGAATGGCATTCTCTTGTGGCATATATGGGCAGGCAGTCACTAAGTGTGCTTGGAAAGGTGCCATGGGAGCTTACAGTTTTAGGGTAACTTATTAATAACCGGTCCACCGTGGTAGTTTTACCATTCGTCCGCTTGAGTGTGGTAGGATCAGTAATACGTTGGGATAATTTGCACAGGGTTACACTACAAGTGATTATCTCAAAGGTGAGACTTGACCAGTTGATGTCAACATTGCCTAGCATAATTGTCTCTGTGTGTATATTGTAAGATAGCCAGGACAGGATCCCTCCAATGTGCTGATACTGTCTGCAGGTGGAACATAAAGAGCTACCATCCATATTGTTCTCTGTACATTTTGTTTTATGTTATGTAGAAGTAGTTCGACATTGTTGAAGGACAGTAAGGGAGATGAAAAGGTGACCAGTTTCTGATACTGTGGCACATTATTGCTACTCTTTCTCCTGCTTTTTTGTTTACTGTATCTGCTTTAAAGATGATATGGCAAGGTGGAGTACTTCTGTCTTAGTCATACTAAGTTTTATCCAAGATTGTTTTTTCCATCTCTGTAGTTCTGAAATGTTGTTTACAATGCTTCTGAAGTTCACATGGAATAGATGGATTTATTATTTTTGGAATAGCTTGGTCCCCGAGAAGGTCCAGTAGTTGATTTCAGTAGTATACTTGTCAAACTGAGTTATTTCAGTAGCTTTGTACCTTTTTTGGAGGTATAGAGTATTTTAGGTTTAACGAGGTTTGTGTAGGAATTTTTATATATATGGGGACTGATATTGACAAGGCTGGATGAAGGGGTTACATTGTAATCATGTGTGTTTGGGTAATAGGTAAAGTGGTCAGGGTGTTGTATTTCATAAGATGCAGAGTAGGTTAATAATATGATTATGAGGGAGGTTAGAGTGAGGCATTTTATCGTGGTAGGGAGTGATGAGTTTATGGTATGGGCTGTTTTATAGGAGATCCTGTTTTGATGGCAAAAGGTAATTAAACTATACAGATAGTAAACAAGGGACAGCCATAAGGTAACTTGAATAATGGAGAGGACAACCGATACAAACTGCCTAAATTGAATTAAATGTTTATTTTGTTCAAAGTGATATGAGCAGATTAAATTAATTAATAAATCATTATCTTTTCCCAAAGTCTGTGTCTCAATGAAAGGCATTTGGCCTGTCACAGCTCTCTTTGTTTTTGCTAATTAAATAGCTGCAGGTAATAGTTCATCAGTTAACAGGATGTTTCCACTTAAATGATAGGGGCATATCAACATCAAACTCAGACTTATCTGAATAATAGGATATTATTAATACATTTCACTGACGTATGACATTTCTGTGTTCACTGCTTTTGCCTGACATGATAATTTTTATCAAGATTCATTAGTTGTGTCTTGTTTTAGAAGCAAATGTTAAATTATTTTGAGCTGATACTTACCTAAAACAGAGCACAAAAGCCAAATGGAGTAACTTGCAAGCAGTGATAAGTGTCTCTGAGAATGAACCCTTGCTTCCTGTAGAACATCTATCGAGGGTTGCTGCCTCTTGCAATGCTGAAAACTGGACTGAAGTCACACCCCCTGCACTACCTCTGTCCAGGCCCAACCCATCACCACCCACATCCATGCCCATTTTATGACAAAAATACATACGTCATTAGAGTGGAACTTCCCATAAAGTCTTTTTTTACATACCTAATCTAGGTTGCTTAACTTTTTTTTGTTTGTTTGTTTTAGAGTATGTCGGACTCCACCGCATCGCTTTAGCAATGCTTTCATTTGTGAAAAAGAAGGCAGTTTTTGATTTCTGGAGAGTCTGGAAAAATACTGGATAGGTGGCAAGCCTACCTCTATGGGAAAATATTTCAGTCTCCTTCAAAAGTTCTTAGACTAGTATAAGGTTTAAAACATAGTCAGTTTTCTTCTAAGAACGTTTATTCAGATTAGTGCTTTTTTCTTCTAGACTTCATCATATTCAAAAAGTTAAAGAAAAAAGTAGCTTAAGGCTTGCTGTTAAATGCATGTTTCCACAAAAGAGGGGGGGGGGGCATTTGGTACAATTGGCAAGTGTTAAGCTTATTTGTGACTGGTTATGTTTAGTGTGTTCCAGTTGGATTGGACTTTACTCCTTAATTTGTATAAGGTTTTTCTATAGGTTGGGTCTTTAAGCTAGTCCTTTATATGCAGGAGGATGTTAAGTCCTCTCACTCCCAACTGAAACTCCTAGCTCCTTTATTAGAAACTTACATTGCCAAAATTTTACCATATGTAGCTTGTTACAGATTCAGGTAGGCTTAGTATCAAGTTTGCTAATTAGAAGCTGAAAAAAATCTAAAAAATCTTATGTTCCAGTGACCTGATAATAGATATTCATACTTATTTACAGTCTTTGCACACTGGGAACCAGAGAGTTTGTAATGTATTATATATAGTTTTATACACTTTGGTATGTTTCTATCACTGTAACCTATGTTACACCAGTTCTAGTAGAAAACATTTGAATTCTACACATATTTAACTGATTAGTGATTCTCAGTAAGTACTGTTCTATTTTTTTTCTTTAAAATGCATCAAGAGTTTTATTTTTAATCATGCTAATGTGTATATACATATATATATATAACAATATACCAGTGCATTGACCATTGTGAAGCCCCCGAGGGGTAAGATCTTTTGAACGTGACCCTTTTAGAGTTCAATCTTTTCTTCTTGGTCAGAGGACAGGTGGAGCCTGCTTTTATTAGGCTATAGTTGGTAGCAGCTGTTATATTAGTGTAATTGCCCATTTTTTTTTTTTTTGTGGAATAGGCCATGTCCCACTTTTATGGAGCCTGAGGGTGTTTATGGGTGTTCCTAGAGAAGGAAATGAACAAAGACTATGGCTAAAACAATATAAATGTGTAGAGCTTTCACTTTCTATTCAACAGACCTTTATCAGATCCTTTTTAAACTTAGTAATGTTTTCAATATTACATCTCTCATGAAGACTGATAGCTTAATTCCACTGCACTTTTAATGAAGCACCTGATGCTGAGCCTGGGTTTGTTGGATCCATTTAACAGAATTTTCCACTCAAGCTCCTTTTTCTGAAGCAAGGATTCTTGTTCCCATTGAGTGGAGAAACCTAGCACTTGACACTCATACGTTGATTCCTTTGTTGTATCTGCTCACTATGAATTCTTGTTCATAGGAGGTTACTAGGCTAGCAGCACTAGAGCCTTTACAAGCCTAGCCATGTTGATCCCAAGTATCCCCATTTGTTCGTTTTTGGGTAGTTCACAGAATAAATTTATGAACAGAGTGGGTCTGTGATCAAAACCAGCTACCCCTGTCCATGAGGGACACTGTTGCCACCCCAGGGGTGTAGGTGCCATTTGAATAGAGTCAGTGAGGAGCTCTGTTTTATGTGAATAAGGAATCTATTCCAGAGAAGCAGCAGTCACTGGGAAACATATCTGTCTCTCCAGCATGATCTGTCAGTCTCACAAAGCTAGGTTGAGATACCTAGAGTGAGTGACTCTTGAGCCATTTGACTGGCAGATGTACAACATTTACATTCAGGCAGGGTCGGAGATTCCCCTATAGGCCAAGTACAAGTCACCTCTCAACAACCTATAAGATACAGAGTAAAGTAATATGGCTTTCAGCCCGTCCACATAGCTCATGGTTTGGAGTCCCTGTATTTTCTTAATGAGAACCCTCTGAGGTCTGTCCAGCTGCTGCAGGTGTCTGGTGAGGTACATGCAAAAGGGTGCATTATAATCTATTAGTGGTGTGATGAGAGTCAAGTACAGTGGAGTTATAACATCTCTTGACCTGGATGCTATGCCCTTGCTTATGAGGTGCGCTATGTAGGCGGCTTTATCACTGTGGAAACATGGTGGTAAAAGTTCAGATTGCTATCAGCCTGTGTTCCCAAGTCTAACACCACTAGGTTGGAATTCAAGAGGGTGCTGTAAATATTTTAATTTTGTAGGGAATTCCATTTTGCCAAAAAGGAATAATAATACATTTTTTTGCATTTAGTTTTAGGCCATGGCTTTGGCACCAATCATTTGTTTGTATTAGCCCTTCTTATAATATGTTGATATGATTGGGATGATTGCTCCCAGTTTGCAATCACCAACGAACTTGGTGAGCCAAAGACTGTATACTTTGGCCTGGAATTCTGAGAAGTAGATGCCAAACAGTAAGGGGCCCAGCATAGACCCCTGTGGTACTCCAGTGTTGAAAGGTCTACTGGTGGAGGTGGAGTCACCAATTTTGTCAGAGTGTCTTCTGTCATTGAGCCAAATGACTACCCATCTGGTAACATAAGGGTTAATCCCTGTCTAGGAGAGTTTCTCAATCATGCCAGAGTGGGGAATTGTGCCGAAAGCTTTGGCAAGGTCAAAATAGGCTGTGTACACTGTTTTACCTTCATCCATGGCTTTGGTGACATTCTCAAAAGAAGTCTACCAGGTTTAATAAGCATGATCTACCCCAGCAAAGACAAACTGGGTTGGGTCCACTGTTTGGAGGTTGCCTATGTCCTTTTTGATAAGGTCCATGATAATTCTTTCCATGGCCTTGCAGATGAGCCTTGTTAGACTTATGGTTCTGTAGTTCCCAGAGCCAGTTGATGGCTTTGTGCAGGGGGATTACTGTTGCTGTTCTACATTCTGCAGGAACATAGCCAGTTCTCAAGCTATTATTAAACAGAACACCAAGTGAGACCACTAGGTCTTGTCTTAGATTGTTTAGTAAACATCCTTTGATAGTCTCTGGTCTCACTGAGGCTGTGTTTTTGCCCTTGGTGAGCAAAGAGATTACCTTTTCTCTAGAGATACTAAGCAGAAGGCTGGTGTCAGGTATGCTTTGGACTATGGTAAATGGGGCTGGGGGGTTGAAGTTTGAGCTGAATCTGTTAGCTAGCAGGTTGCCAATATCGTCAGTGTACTATGTGTGATCCTATTTACAACCAATTCAGCACATAGTTGGGCATACCCTTTTAGACTTTGGATGTAGTTAAAGAATGCCTTATGATTATCCTTTTCTACAGATGATATATTAGTTTCGTAATTTGCTTTAGAAGACTTTACAAGATTTTTGATTTTCCTGTTTAGCCTTGGGGGGAACTCTTCTTCTGCAGAGTGAGATCTCTCTTGCTTTTGGATAACACTTTCTTCCTCTTGTTATATAAGCTGTTAATAATTGAAGTCTACCACAGTGGCTTGCTTTTATGGGAAGACCTGGTTTTGATCCAGTCAGGTACAGCAGAGTTTATGCAGTTGCTTAAGTGTTTGCACAGGGCATTTGCATACACTTATATATTCTGATAGTGGTGTTTGTGATTGTGCATGCTATGAAGCTTTTTATACCATCCCTTAGTATGCTGTAGTTAGCTTTGGTGATGTTTATCATAATTTTTGTTCCTGTGAGGGTATCAGTTCCAAAAGCTACTTCAAATGAGACTGATTTGTGGTCTGACCTAACCAGGGAAAGCATCAGGCATGGCTAAGTACTCTGACCCTCCCCCATGTTGCTGAGTACTATGTCCAGAACATTAGCACCCCTGGGGGTGGGTGCAGTCTATCTGTTCCAGAGAATTTGTGTTAAAGTCCAAGAACCTCTGGGCGAGTGTGTTTTTGTGCATGTATGTCCCCAGTCTATGGAAGGTTAATTGAAATCTCCCATGACTAAGGTTTTGGGCTGTATGGCAAGGGATTCCATTAAACTGAGGTAGGTGGTGTGCTTATCCTGGTTCATGGTGGGGAGATCAAAAGCTAGCAATGATGTGGTATGGTACTTTCCCAATAGTTAACTGGACATGGAGTAGTTCAAGAGAGTCATGCTGTTTGACCAATCTCTCCTTCACCCTCATTTTGAGGTCTGAACATGTGGAAGGCATTGTAACCTTGGATGTCTGGTGTGTCCTCAGTGACCTTGAACCATGTCTCTGTAACTGCACAGACATCAGCTTCCTCCAAGATGAGGATTGCTTCCAGGGAGTGCAGTTTCATGTTTGAAATTGTAGCATTAAACAGTACAACTCTGAGTTTGTTTGGATTAGATTTTGTTACATTGGAAAATTTGTTGTTTTGACATTGCCTAAAAAGAGCACTATGGGGGAGACAAGGGCCTTTGCCAGTATCCAAAACCTAGGGGGGACAGGTGCAGACCATCTCTAACAAAGCAAGGAGGTCTGTCTACAATATCCTCACAGGCTTGACAGATACTGAAGACCCCTGGACTGACACCAGAAGTTGAGCCAATTGTTGAAGTCAATCATTTTTTATTTATATTGTGCCATCATCTTGGGTGAGGGTAGGATACTGCTTAGGGCTAAGTACATACCTCTCTGGGACATGTAATCAGAGAGTTCTGTCATGTCTCCCTTCATATAGTTTAGAGAGTATGTCTCAAGGGGTCTATATTAGATGAACAAACACTTAAAATGTCGAGTATGGCATTATCGACAGCTTTTTAAGCGAACGTTCATTTAAGCGACAACTGAAATGTTTGAAAATCATATACTCGAAAAACATTGTTTGGCCAACACCATTCCCATAGTGCCGTATGTGATGTGTATGTGTTACTGATCTAATCAAAAAGTTAGACATATAACTCATCATAACTGACTATTGTAGTATTTACATTGAAGTATGCATTTTAGAAGTAATCCTGTTGTAATTAAATAAAAACACCCTACTGACTCCTGATAGTGAAACACATACCCTATTCTACACCTTTAATAGACCTGCAACCTCCCTTAGAAATTGATCTGTACCAATACTTTCTGTCCTTAATCACTTTTTCTAAATTGTACAAATACCCATCTACATTTAAAATATCCTTTCCTTTCTGGGACTTAACACACTGGTAGTACTCTCCTACGACTCCAGGGGAAAACTGGGTGGTGTTTGCTATGGTGTAAAGGAACGCATGTGCATCACAGTTTACATGTTAGTTCAGCATAGTTTATAATACTAAGGATGATTAGAAATTAACATTTATAAATTAATTTATTTGAAATATATTAAATATCATATATGTGGGACTTTCTGTACACTACTATATTTTGGCTGTTTTATGATATATGCTTTATACAATTAGCTATTTTTACAATACTGTAATAATGCTTAGACAGGTTGAATGTTCTGATGTCAGCCATTGGCTTCATGAGAGTTGGCCAACTACAACTTTTTGAAACTCTTTATTTAGGCATTATAAGCCTTCAGTAAGATGAACATTCACTTAAAAGCTGTCGATAATGTCGTACTCGACATTTTAAGCATTCATTCATCTAATATAGACCCTGTCTCAAATCATTCACTCCAACATGGACTATGACAGAGTCAATATGGTACTTGTTGAGTGACCCAAGTATATGCATGATTTGTTAGATCCTGGCACCTGATAGGCAAATGACCATGACCATATCCTTGTCTAGTCTGGTGAAGGGGACACCTGTGTGTCTCACTATGGAGTTGCCTATGACCAAGCCATTTAATGTGTTTTGTCTTAGGGGCTTATTTGCTGAGACACAGAAGTGTGTGTTGATATGTGTAGTTGTTTCTTTATACTTAGTGGTGAGTGTCGTTAGTGTGCTTTTGAGAAGTCTCTGTTCTTTTGGTAGGCATTTAGTGAGTACCTACATGTATGTGGGTTTATGTGTCAGGACCTTATTTTGTGAGAAAGGTGAGAGAGGTAAGATTAGCGTGAGAGGTGAAGCATGTATGCTGACAACCTGTTTGATTTCTAGTTTGTTTTTATGTGAAAGAATTGACTCCAGTTCCACAGTGTATTGGCATCTCTCACATGTGGTGTTAGTTTGCTTTAGGAGTACATGGTAGTCAGTATACTCAAAACAATTGCTACATTGCCTTAGGATACCCATATCAATCAAGCAGGAGAAAGTATGAAAAATGGTCTGTCCATTGTGGCAGAATTTCTCTGAATGTGGTATTTGGGCTAACTGGACTTAGTCACAAACAACAAAGATGAAGCAACAATTTAATTAAATACAATTAACAAAGTGCAGTGCTGGCTTAAAATATACTTACTTTTCAGGGTTTTTTTTCAGTGGATACCTTGGATTTCAGTGCAGATAGACTCCACACCTCTGGCTAAAGTTGCCAAATGGTAAACTGAGAGCAGACCCTCACAAACACAAGGCTTATATACAGGCAAATTTAAACAGTTTTGATACAACTACCAATGGGAAAACTCCAAACGGAGTCTTTTTCCAGCAATCGCCAACTCAGATGGGTCCTGAGCTACACACATCTGCTACAAGGTTACAGGGAGACCTAAGATGGCTGGTCTAAGAGCTTAGTGATACAAAACAGTCTAGATTCAGCAGGTCTGAATATAGCCTATGCTATGTAAGGCAAGGAAACACACTTTTTAGATGGGAAGGAGTAGGGCTGAGTCACTTAAAGGTCAAAGTGAGAATGTTTATTAGTATACTATTAGATGATCTGCAGTGGTAACACCCTCTGCACAAACTGGAAGCTGTTCAAGCAGCTGTGAACTGTGGGAGACTATGGAGAGCATTTCCTATAATGGATTTTAAACTGGAGAGGTTTGCTTATAAGCAAGCACAAGGAATCATGTTTGCACATCACACAGACAAGAGGCTTTTATGTGAGCAGAATGAAGGTCTTTTATAAAGTTAAAACTTCAGGCCAATCAGATAAAAACACAATAAGCTATTAGCCAGTAGCTGCCACCTTGGATGGGTTGAATTTAGCTATCTGCTCTCACCAGGGTGCAAATGTACCCTTCCAGTGTAAAACAAACTGGCTCAAGTGCAGTAACAAATGCTTTACAACAGAAGTAAGAATTTCTGCAAATTCAGGAATCACTGGAAATAAGTTCACTAACCCTGAGAAACATTAACAACACAAAAACACTTTGCAAAACTTAGAAATATTTTGGCAGACTCACTCAGCATATTTTTTACAGAATCAGAGGAGGTTAGGAAACATCAGAATATTGTTAAAACAACCTAAGAGCAGTACAATAACAAACAGATTGAGTTTCTTTAACAAGTGCAGGCTGAAAAACAGTGATGAATTCAACCAAATAAATAAATGCATGTGATAAATTATCAACCTACATTTTACTCTGGCTTCAACCTAGTAATTTGTAAAGTTTAATTGTAACATGTATGTTCATCTGGCTTTGCAAAGGCTGTGTTTTTTATCAAGTGAAATGTATAATGTTTCAGCTTTCAGTTTTCAACAGAGACATAATATTCAAAACATTAGACTTAACAACAATATGAAGAAGCTCTATATTGCAAACAAGACTCCACAACTGGGACATGAGTGCTAGTAAATGGGTGGCTGAGTAAAGGAATATGCATGGTGTGGTACAGGGCAAGGGCATCCCATTAGTCTAATACTGTTTGCACTGGTGAGGATGGTGATAGTGAGTGAAGTAGCATGCTGTTGTCACCCATTTCTGCATGTTGTTTTTGCCCCTCAAACAGCTCTAATCTCTCACTTTGAGGAGATGACTCTAGGTAGGTTCATGAACCCAATTGGGAATTCATTAGCAAGGAGCACATCTCACAACATGCTCCTCGCCCCCTGGAAAAGGATTTTCAGACAATGAGTCTTTACTCCTCTTTCTCTCCCTGGTTCCTCCAGTGCATGCACTGCTACTAAAAAAAGGGTTATCTGGATAGTAATCAAGCCCATTTATGCCACAGAGCCATTCTGGCTGTTGGTGTTACTTCCCTGTAGCTTATGACATTTCCATTTGATCTGACCATGTCATGCAACTTGCCAGTTTAAGGTACAGCATTCAAGTGAGAGTTTTTTTTTAATCCAGAAGTTCCATGCTTTGATTCTTTGTTTCATGAGTTGTTTAGTTGCCAAGTATAGCTATGGGCCACAGTTGGCTTCAACTTTTTTTATTCTTCTCAAATTTTTTTTTTTATTTTTGAAATACATTTGAATGAATTCCATAGTATTTATACATAACATATTAAGTAACTATGTACACCATCTATATTAGCCTGACACTATAACAGATCTTAATGTATATAGTTACTTTATAAGTATGTCCAATCCATTATCAGAGTGTCTGATCAATTAGTGTATAGTGTCAATCAACAATAAGACTTTTCCTCAAGGGTTGTTGATAAATGGCTCTGGATAAATTCTTAGTTCTTTAATTTTAATTTCCAATAATGCTGTGGTCTTCACTAGGCTGTAGAAGCCTTCCAAAGTTGGTTTTGCGTTTGTATTCCATCTTCTTGTTATACACTTCCTTGAGATTGCAAGTATAGTCCATACTAGATACATGTTTGACATATTCAAATGAGGACCTTTGTTCACATTTAATAATACAAGAGCTTTAGGTAAATAAAATGATTAATTAAATAAAGTTTGTAGAAAGTTATTAATACCATTCCAAAATGGCTTAATTTTAACACAGTCAAAGAAAATGTGGTTCCAATCTGCATTGTGTACTTGCTCACATCTCTAACATATTCCTTGTATGGAAGAACTAATTTTACTGATTCTGTCTGGGGTTAAGAATGCTCTGTGCAAGCATTTCCTATTAAAAACTTTCCACTATTGTGTAAATGATGTATATTTTATCGATAATAAGATATTTGTTTTAATATCTTCAGTTAACTGTATTGAGTGTCCTTTTGTTATATAATTTTTTTTTTATTCTATGGGGGCGGGGGCTAGTGAATTTAGAACACCGTAGGAATATTTCATGAACTCGGAGACACACAATCTATTGGGAAAGTCCTTACTGACTCCCAGTTAAGAAGATGTAGTGTATTAATAAAAGTGTCTTCATGAAAAGCAGTACATTTACTTACCAGACTGTAATGATTTGTTTGGGGATGTTGCTGTGGTACCTTATATGATATGGATTAGTAAAAAATCACTTGGACTGTCTGAAATTGCTCCATGGGGTAATAGTTTATTTGTATAAAATGTTAGGATCCAGTTGACAGTTAATTGTCTGGCTGACACTTTGGTATATCTGTTTGGTGTGGTTATAAGTTGAGTAAATTTGTACAGATGTATATTGCTGCTAGATTTTCAGATTGTATTCCTTGCCAATCTATATTAACATCACCCAATATTATGGTTTCATGAGGATTTTTTGAGGATGACCAGCACAGAATATATTCCAGCATTTTATCATTGTTACCTGTGGGGTGGGTATATACTCATGATTGCAATTTTCTTATGAGTATTTTGTTTAAATGCAGTTAGTAGGATTTCCAAGTAAGAGAAACTTAGCAGGATGTGGAGGAAAAGGAAGATATCTAGGGTATTTTTATAGATGCCACCAGACTTTTTAATAGTGTTATAGCCTGGCAGGACAATTTCTTTTTCATTTTTGTTTCCTGCCAGAGTCAGGTTTCTATGGCCCCTGAAATGTCTGGAATTTATAGTACTGTCCAGGGAGCACTTCAGGGAGTTTGTTGTTAATGCTTCATAAGTTACCATGGTATATATGAAGATCCATGTGGGACTGTGGGTGAAGTGGTAGCAAAAGGGATATGCTGTCTCATGCCGGAAAATGCTGAGTTAGGCCTCAGTTTTGGTTGATGTCCCTACTAAGTTTTATGTGAAGTAGGTTTGATCCAACAAACTAAGGCATTTTGCTTGATTTTATGTTTAATAACCAACTTGTGAGCAAATGGCTTTTGTATTGGATTATTTTAATTAAACAGCAGAATATATGAATGTCATATTGATATGATGTGATTGGGAGATGAAGTTCAAAGTTATTTTGCTTGGAGGATACAATATAAGAGTTTTGTTGTAATTCTCAGCATAAGGAATGAAGGCTGGATGTTAAGTTATCAAATAGGAGAAGTGGTACTAGAATCAGGAATTGTAAGAGAAGCATATTGTCTTTGAAATGTAAGCAACAGAGGGTTTTGAGGGATATAAGGTGACAATACAATTAAGATTGGAAGTACGTGAGGCATATTTATGGAAAAATAGAATTTGAAATGTAGGACAAATAGATTGTGTTTAGTTTCTAGGCTTGTATGTGATTTTCAGATGTGTGAGTGCATTGATGTGGGGTAAAGTTGATATGAATGAGGATAAATGTATTTGGTAATGGGTCAGTTAGTTTAGAATAGGTATGGACAAGGAAGGGTAGTTAAGCAAAAGTACTGATTTAATTATGCATGTATGCATAGAGATTGAAATTAGAGGGGGTGTAATCAGTATAGAGAGACATGGGGAAGGCTGACATATTACAGAGGAAGAGATGAGAGATAAATGTCAATCTGCTTGTATTAGATTACATAAAGGGGTGAATGGAAGAGGGGCTTTTGCTTATGAATGACTTAGAAGTACTGTTAGAGAGAGAGCTAACTAGGAGTAGCTATAGTGAAAAGCAGTATAGAAGTGAGAAGGGCTATCGGGAATGATGCTAAGTGTTAGATGGAATGAAGGAATAAGTGAATGGAAATGAGAGTGATTCTGTTAAAGTACTAATGTTGTTCTGAGTGATACAGGTGGTGGATGTCACAACAGATAAGGATATGTAGGATGTATAGCAGTAGAGAAAAGTGTACATTGAGGATAGGCTAGGGGAGCAAAACAAAGCCAGCAAACTGGTATAAACTTCCTGCTCCAGACTGCATAATGGCAGAATTTGGTTTGATTTGCATGAAATACTTAGTCACAATGTTAGCAGTTACTTTGCAGACAAAGCTACAGACTTGAACTGATCTCTACTTTTTCCAGATAATGTTTGAATCCTAGTCTACATGACTAAGGAAAATTAAAACTTGATCTAACTCTCATGCAAGGCCACTATTTCTACCATTTATATTTTACTGTTATCTAGATGACTTATTTTTCTTAACCTTTAAGAGTTTTACCTTTCCCATGTTCAAATGCACATTACTCTTGTATGATGTAATTTAATGCTGTTTATATGACTTTAATATTTTCATTTCTTGTTTTTACCTCAGCTAATCTATCATATTCCTAATGAGCATGCAGAAGCTTTAGTCCTTTTAATGACATCTGTTGTACACATGACAAGAAAGCATGGGGTTTAGTATAAACCCTTGCATCATATCTCTCTTAACTCAGTTCTCATTTCCAAAATGTTTACCACTACTAACTAAAAATGTCCTATTTCTCATCCATTTTATTTTATGTGGGCAATTACTACATGTATTACTAGATTTTCCAATGTCTTTATTTTGTTTGTCATCATTCACATTGTGAAAAGCTTCTTCTAAACATATACACATTTTGAATTATGTACTTATTTATTATTTTTCATAAATGAGTAGGTGGGCTGGTCCAAGATCCCCTTTTCAGTGATGACACTAGTACAGAGGGCAACCAAAAACACAATAACATTTATAAAGGTATTTGGATAATTTTCATTCATAACAAGCTGTAAAACTTACAATTACAATCATAACATTAATAGCATTAATTCACCAACATGTTTACAATAGAGCTTGTATACCTTTTAGTTTTCCACTATCTGTATATACAGTTAACATATTTATATATAAGAATGCTTACAAATTTTTATAACATAAACAGAAAAATTAAAGCCAATTGATCATATATAACATCATTAAAACTTCCGCATGTGTACATTGAATTAGATTCATTTTTATTGTATGCAAAGTGTTTTATGATATGAAGGTCTGTAGTAAATCTGTAACTGTGGTACAATTGTTACATTTTTCTGAAATAATAAATCAAGTTTATAATTAGATCAAGATCTTGAAGGAAGAAAGTTAAGGAAGAATAGTTCAAATAGAGAAATTCTGAAAAGTAAAACTAGCTTTGCTCAGATCACATATGTATCTGTCTCTTAACGTTCAGCAATAATTACATTTTTTCCTGAAATGATATATGGCCTTATTTCTCATTTCATTTACTCTAGTTGGTAGGTACAGTTTTAGAGAGAGAGAGAGAGAGAGAGAGAGAGAGAGAGAGAGAGAGAGAGAGAGACTGTTCCCAAACAGCTTAAAAATGAGTTATTTGAAGTACCAACATGCTTTTGGTTTCAGTTTACAGACTTTAAGGAGATAATATGGTTTTCAGAGATTGTCATTTGCTTGAACAGATCTTGACTGAAAATGAAATGTTTGAAAGAATTTGACTGTAGACTAATTGATTAAAGACCCACGTGACTGAAACCCATTTGGTTGAAAGGCAATTAGCTGAAAAGCCATTTGAGTGAAGACTTTTGACGTTAGTGAATCACAAATCATTGAAAATATTCAACGTAAGAAAATACAACATAAAGTAGTGCACTCATTCACTTTGTATGGTGGTTTTTCTTTTCTCAAATGGCTGGGCAGTGGTCGAATTACTATATATAATTAAGATGGGTAAGGCTTCAGAGTTGTTGTAGAAAGTCTGATCTGTTTAGTAAATTAAAAGCGACTCTCATTGAGGTGACATCTACATATTAGGAGACTGAGGAGAAATATCAGGAATGGACATGATCGGGATCTAGGGAGTGGACTGGCCATGACAATACCAGTGTTGACACTTCATTTGAAAAATTGAGCCATCATAGTCAGAAAACATGGTCGCAAATATTTTCTGATTCATTTGAATTGACTGGTGAGCATTGTTGGTTACCAAAAGGGCTAGCTAAGTTGGATAGGAATATTCATGGTGGGTGAGCTGTTTTCACCCATACGCATACCTATCAACTGTACAGATTTTCACTGAATAACCAAAGTTTTGCCTAATATATTTGGTCTGTTTCTCATAAAATTGTGGTTTTCTAGCAAGTCTTTGAGGGCTAAAGTCAGAAAATAATGACAGACATTTGAATTTTAGACATTATACCCTTCAGAAAATTCATGCTAATGCAAAATTTTTTATTCTATCAATTTTCTAAGTTTGCAAGAACAATACTTTAAAAGTGCCCAATTTTTGGGCCTTTGTCCCCCCATTATTTATGGATTTGTCCAGATTTTTATCATAAAGAGGTATGCCCATATGGCTTTTAAACATGAGCATATTTGTGGTATGTCTTTGTTCTTTTAGGAGTTCTGGATATGTCTGAACTGCAATATGTAGACAGGTAAGGACTTTGGAACAAGTGAAGTACAGTTGTACCAGAATGAGAAGAATGTGACTTATTTCATCCTAATTTTGTACACTGAGTGTACTATTTTTGATGGTGGTGGTTGGGCTATAACTAAAGTGTTTAAATGTTATGACTTTCTGATTATGTTTAACGATTTAATAATGGTGGTGAGAAGGAAATAAAAAAGGAGGAAAGGTAAGTTCTTTTCAGTTAACTACTGAAAATTTCTTTACAGTAGATTAATGCATATTACTGTTGGAATGTTACCTTGCTTTTTCTTTTAATGTGGTGATCCTAAGATTGTAAGTGAATCAGGTAAAATTTAACCAATAAACACATAGCAGAATCCATGTATATCTTATATCTTCCCCATTGCTTGCTAACAGCCCTAACTTCCATAAGGGGCCATTATATAGGTAGTCATCATAGGTTTTGTCATTAGTCCACAACTTCACTTCCTGATGGCTGACGTGTACTTGATTTCATGCCTTCCTCTGACATATTTCATTCCATGACATTCCACATTTCTGGAAACACTGAGAAACTACCAAACACCCTAATATTGGGTGATTTCAATTACCCAAATATTAACTGGGAGAACTACTCAAATACTAACTCCCTTGCCCAACATTTCCTAGAATTTATAAACACAAACGCCCTGGATCAACTGGTCAATACTCCCACCAGAGGTGACAACATATTGGACCTGGTCATCATCAACATGGGCGACCGGTGTTCCGCACCAGAGGTCAACCCCTGACTGGTTAGATCTGACCATAAACAAATCACTTTGGATATCCACATTCTGCCCCCACCATCGGACAAGGAAACCACAGTGAAAAACTTTTCAAAAGCAAACTTCACGTTACTTAAGACCAAGGTGGAAAGTTTTAAAGCCTCCATGCTAAAGGATAACGCTGTCCAAGCTGCAAAATCCTTTACTAATGCATTCTATGGACACCTACAAGAATGCATGGATCGTGCTATCCCAAGCAAAATCAAGACTCACTCCTCCAAGCAAAGGAAAATAGTCTGGTGGCCCCCTGCCATAAACAAGTTATACAATAGAAGGAGGAAACTAGTACAAAAAAAGTGTAAAATCCCAAGAAGGGAAGACATCCAAGATCAGTATCAGCAAGAAACTATGATCCCTCATAAAATCATCTAAGGCGAGCTTCGAAAGAAAAATTGCCAAGGACTCCAAAGACAACCACAAGGCATTCTTTAGCTATGTCAAGAATCTAAGTGGCAATGCTCAGATCTGGTCAGAGTTAGTGCAGAATGGCACAAAATACACTGAACCAACCAATATCGCCAACATCCTGGCAGACAGGTTCAGTGCAAACTTCACCCCCAAAACGGCCCATAACCATACCAGAAGAATGTAGAACCCCTGAAATCACAGACACTCAGGTTAAAACAGCCCTCTCCAAAGCCAAAAACACAGCATCAATAGGACTGGACAGTGTCCCAGGCTCTGTCCTACATGAGCTCAAAGATTAACTAACCCCTCACCTTAAACACACTGTTCAAACTCAGCCTCTCCACAGGCTATGTACCCATAGAGTGGCACACAGCAATGGTTATTCCGCTCAACAAAGGTGGAGCCACAGCAGACCATGAGAACTATTGCCCTATAAGCCTGACTAGCTTAGTCTGCAAGGCTACAGAGCGCATCATCATGGAACTCATTAACAGAGAGATTGGGAACCTCCAAACACTGGACCCTACCCAGTTCAGCTTTGTTAAGGGCAGATCATGGCTCCTAAACCTGGTGGACTTCTTTGAGACAGTTACCAAGGCTATAGACGAGGGAAAGGTGGTACACACAGCCTACCTAGACCTCGCAAAGGCCTTTGACACTATTCCCCATTCTGGTATTATAGACAAGCTCACCAGCCTGAACATAAACCCCTACATCATAAGATGGGTTGCCAACTGGCTCATGGACATGATGACACATGGTGACAGTTGTGGGAGCTAGGTCCAACTCTAAACCAATTACAAGTGGCTTTCCCCAGGGCTCAGTCCTAGGACCCTTCCTGTTCAACATATACTTCTCAGAGGTACAGGCAAGCACAGGAAGACTATGACTGACCAAGTTCGCAGACAACTGCAAACTAGGGGCTATAATTGACTCTCCAGCTGTCAAAATCATGGCCTCAAGCTAAATGCCAAAAAGTGCATAGTCATCCCTTTGGAAAAAACAAAGTACCCACAAACTACCACATAGGTGGTAGTCCCCTAAATACGGAAAACATAATAAGGGATCTGGGGACCCAAGTAGATAGTAATCTCTCCTTTGATAATCACATTGCCAAAGTGGTTAGAAAATCCTTCTACATGGCCCACCTAATCACAAAAGAGTTCACATCCAGATCAAAAGAGGTCATTGTGCCCCTCTACTCATCACTCATCAGACCCATCATAGAGTACAATGCCCCATTTGGGATGTACCTTATAAGACACCTGCAACAGCTGGAAAGACCACAGAAGTGCCTCAACAAGAGGATCACTGCCCTCAAATAGATGCCCTATGCAGCTCGACTGAAGAAACTCCAGTTGTTCTCAGTTGCATACCGCCTACTCAAAGGTGATCTCTGCCTGACATACAAGGCCATGTCCAACCCAGAATTGATGGACATGCTCCACCTAAAGAAAACCTTATCCCCTCGAGCCACATGCTTTAGGGATCTAAACCTCACCACAACAATAAATAGGACGTGCTGGAGGGAGAGATTCTTGTCCCAGAGACTTCCCATGCTTTGGAACAAGATTCCAATCTACATTAGGCAGAGCCCCTCACTAACACTCTTCAACAGAAACCTTGACGAGTGGATGGGAAACAGAAAGTTTACCCCAGGGATCACTTCAGTGGCTCTGCTGGACAGAGGCACATGGAACTAATCTAAGGGGGCGGTGAAAGCCAACACATTCTGGCTAGGCTTATAAATGCCTTCGGGCAGATAGCCTAGTACCTACCTATGAACCTATGTATGTATATTCCCTTTCATATACCTAAGCAGGACAGTAATACCTAGTGGGATGCCAAACCCATATCCCCAAGTCCTTTAGCCATTATTGTCATACAAGACTTCACTTGCACAAGAGTAAGCTTGACGACTGGAACCCAAATTTTCTTCAATAATGATGGGTGAGCCAGTGTAATCTACTCACTCATATCCCCCACTTGCCTACTTTGTCTTTGTTGTATCACTAATGAATCTCAGTTTCTGTATGTCACAAAATTGGTAGGGTTTCGGGATGTTTTCTGAATGAACTAGGACAGTTGGTACTGGAAACAATCATTGCTGATAGACTGGTAGTAAGCCAAGCAAATACACAGGTTAAGCTGACTGATGATACAGACATACTGATATTTGTTTATATTTTTTTCCCTGATTCTAGTCCAAATTTAACCTATAGAATTTCAGAAGAGAGATCTGGTACTACTATGAGTTTATATTAATGAAAGAAACTGGGGTGCTGTATTTATTATTAACGTAGCAATTGCAATGAGATTTCTTTATAGGACTTATAGGTTCATAGGTTCATACTAGGCTATCTGCCCTAGGGCATTTATAAGCCTAGCCAGAGTGTGTTTGGCTTTCGCCACCCATTTTAAATTAATTTTGCTATGCCCTTTTTCGAGGTTAGTATACTGTGCCTCTGTCTAACAGTGACACAGAAGTGATACCCGGGGTAAACCTACGATCTCCCATCCACTCATCAAGATTCCTCTTGAAGAGAGTCAATGAGGGACTCTGCCTAACCTGGACTGGGATTTTATTCCAGAGTGAAGGGAGCCTCTGGGTCATGAATCTGTCCCTCCAGCATGTCCTATTTATTTCAGTGCTGAGGTTCAAGTCTCTCGAGCGTTTAGCTCGATGGGATTTGGATTTTCTGAGGTGCAACATGTCCATTAATTCCGGGTTGGACATGGCTTTATACGTCAGGCACAGATTACCTCTGAGCAGGCGGTATGCCACTGAGTAGAGCTGGAGTTTCTTTAACCAGGCAGCATATGGCATCTGTTTGAGCCCTTTGATCCTCTTGGTGAGGTACTTTTGGGGTCTTTCCAGTTGCTGCAGGTGTCTGGTAAGGTACATCCCAAAAGGGGCATTGTACTCAATTATGGGCCTGATGAGGGATGAGTAAAGAGGCACGATGACCTCCCCTGATCTAGATGTGAATCCCTTCATGATTAGGTGGGCTATATAAAATGTTTTTCTAACCACTTTGGCCACGTGGTTGTCAAATGAGAGATTGCTATCAACTTGGTTCCCCAGGTCCCTAATTACTTCTTCTGTACTTAATGGATTACCACCTATGTGGTAATTTGTGGGCACTTTGTTTTTGCCAAAGGGGATGACTATACACTTTTTGGCGTTTAGCTTGAGGCCATGGCTCTGGCATCAGTTGTCTGTTTCTATGAGGCCCTTTTGGAGGATGCTTCTGTCGGCTGGAGAGTCGATTATGGCACTCAGTTTGCAGTCATCTGCGAACTTGGTCAGCCACAGTCCTTCTGTGTTGGCCTGTACCTCCGAGAAATATATACTGAACAAGAGAGGTCCCAGGACTGAGCCTTGTGAGACGCCACTTGTAACTGGTTTGGAGTCTGACATGGCTCCAGCAATTCTAACCATGTGGGTTCTGTCCTTGAGCCAGTTTGCAACCCATCTAGTGACATGGGGTTTATATTTAAGCTGGTGAGCTTATCTATAATGCCCGAGTGGGGTATTGTATCGAAGGCTTTTGCGAGGTCCAGGTAGGCTGTGTGGACCACCTTCCCCTCGTCAATGGCCTTGGTGACTGTTTCAAAGAAATCAACCAGGTTTAAGAGGCAGGATCTGCCCTTAACAAAGCCGAACTGGGTAGGATCCAGTGTCTGTAGGTCCCCAATATCTTTATTTATGAGGTCCATGATGATCCTTTCCATAGCTTTGCAGACCAAGCTAGTCAGGCTTATGGGGCGATAGTTTCCAGGATCCGTTGAGGCACCACCTTTGTGGAAAGGGACCACTGTTGCTGTACGCCACTCTTTGGGTACATATCCTGTAGTAAGGCTGAGATTGTACAGTAGTTTTATGTTTGGGTTTAGCTCTTCTTGGAGTTTATGTAGGACGCAGCCAGGGACACTGTCTGGTCCCATTGATGCTGTGTTTTTTGCTTTGGAGAGAGCGGCTCTTACCTGAGCATCTTGAGATGTCAGGGGGGCAGCACTCTGCTGTTACTTTTAGTGTGTTTTTAGGCAACAGGAAAATGATGCATTACTTTTCCTTTTCTTATAAACTCTAAAGAGCAAATATAACTCACAGTAAAATTCAACAGATGCTAAAAAGAAAAAATACTCAACAAAAAAATCATCCAAAGCAATATAATTTATTAAGCACTTTTCTCAAACATCAGTGGAATTCATCAGAATAACAATACACAAAATGCCATCTTAATTTAAAGGCTCTAAATAAGTTTTCATTGGGCAACATTAATAATCAGCTGACTCCATTCCATTATATATCAATTACAAATACAGATAAAACAATAAATATATAAAATAAAAATACTTCAAAATACAAATTAATGGCATTTGTTCAGTTTTCTTGATTAAAAAAAAAACATTTAAAAGTATATGAACCATTTAAGCCAGGTGTCTTATCAACTTGCAAATTTATTAGCCACAATGTTTCTCTTCTTCCAGCTTTATTTTTAAAGTCACCTCCTCTTAAATCCTCACTTTTTGAGACCATAAAATACAAATCTTCTATTTTCTGAACTTTCAGCAATATATTTATATAATGCATTAATACCATTTCTTGTTTTAATATCATAAATATGTTTGCAATTATGTTTACTGAATTTCCTAGTTGTCATACAACATAAAATGCATCACAGTGCACATGCATTGCCATATATACTATTCCAGCAGTTTCTCTTCTAGGTTTCAAATAATGTCAGCATTACCTCTTGGTATATTAACACATTTGCTTTCCAAGATATACCTACAGCTTTTACAAAAGCCACATGTATATTTGCTTAACTCTGTAAGTTTTTATTGACCAATAGTCATTAGTCATATTCTGCAAAATAGTACCCAAGTTCTTATAAACTGCCCTGGATTTTTCACCAAGGACCCCAAGCATATCACAATATTTTTAAATGATTTTCCAATTATTTAACAAAAGTTTATATATGGAATGTGCATCATCTTCCATCATTAATACAAAAAATGACTTTAGTAATCATAGCTTCTTCTACTTTGGCAGTAAGTGTAGCTTCTTTAATATTCAAGCCTGCAACTATAATATGGGCACAACGAATATATGTAAATGCAATAGCATTATTAATGACATCTCTCCAAAATTTATAAGAATATCCACCATTTAAAAACAGTGTTAGAATATTTTCAACTTCTTTTAGGAACTCCAGGTCATCACTGGTCAATCTAGATACTCTAATAAATTGCCCTTTTGGAATATTTTTGTTAATGAAATTAGGATGATTACACAAATTATATAAGTAATTGAAGTATTTTTGCTGTGAATCGTACAGGTAAAACATTTAGTATCAACAGACATTAAAATATTAACATAAAAAAGTTAACATATACTCCATTATTACCCATAAAAGTTAAAAATGATGTTGAATTATTCAGCCCATACAAAAATAAATGGTTCTGTTCCAATGAACCTTTCCATGCAAAAACAAAATCATCCCCAAATCTATAATATAAACAAACTTTAGAAAATAACAATATTTCTGGTAATATGTCTATTCCTTACAGTGCCATAAACAAAGTGGCAAAAGACAGGGCAACAGTTGTACCCATTACCACACCTCAAACTAGTTAATAAAACTGAGCCTCAAAAACAAAAAAAAAATTTTAAAACCAATTCCATTAATTTAATAATGGTATTGATTTTAACATTTGACCACATTGTATGCTTATTTAAAAACATATTCAGGAATGCCAGTCCTTCAGTAATTAAAATAGAAGTATATCATGATTTAACATCCACAGTAAACAACATTGTTTGATCCCCATTACATTTATATTTCTTTAATTTATCTAAGAAACTCCATGAATCTGTAAAATAACTCGTAAGTTGTTGCACAAGTGAATTTAACTGCTTGTCTAAATAAATACAAATTCCCTCAATAAAAGAATTAGCTGCTGATACAATAGGCCAAAACAGAACCTTAGAGATTTATGAATTTTGGATATACTAAATAAAACTCCTATCCTTGCTTCAAAAATATACATAAACTGATATTCATTTAATGACAAATTACCTTGAGAAAGAAAAATCCAACAGAATTTCATAAATATAGTTATATTTGTTTTATCACAAACTTATTAACATATTTGTCACCAACTGCTAAAAGTTATTGCCTTGCTTCTACATAACCTTTATAATACAGTCACGAAGGTACCACCCCTACCTACTTCATAAATCTCATATCCTTATTTTGTTTTGATTATTTAAGACCCATTTGTTATTTGCTCATAAGACTGTAACATTGTTGTGAGATTTATTCTTTAATAGATCTAATATTTCCTTCTCACATATTTCCAAACAAGTTTGTGAAGTAGTTAAAAATATGTGGTTCCATTAGTTCATTAACATTTAAATTGGCATTGTTCAATAAATAATTGCCATTTAAATGCCTAATATACATAATAAGATGTTTTAAAGCCTCAGCTACGTCCACTCTAACTGCTGGGCACAAAAGTCAAACCTCTCAAAAAATACTAACTTGTTCTTCTGAAAAGACTTCATCAGTCAAATTAATAATTAGAGTCTCACCTTTAATGGCATTGATAACAGAATGTTTTAATTCCTTCTAGTAGCTCTTGCTCCTCTTCCTCTCCCTCAGTCTCTTGAAGTCCAATGTGAAAACCCTCTGGTGTTTGCAGTAGGGTTTTGCTGTTGAACCATATTGTTGGCATTAGTTCCTTTGGTTATCTCTAAAAGTCAAACAGATCATTGCAAAAAGGGAAACTCATTCTCACAGTCTAAAAAACATCACCCTCTGATGTCACAGAGAATATAATGTTTGAATAAACTATTTTATAAGCCAAGGAAGCAGATAAGCTGTATTTGATTCATAAGCAAATAAAACTCCCGGAATCTTATGCTGATTTCTATTAATAATAATTTTAGTTTCTTTCTCAACATTATCAAAAGCTGCTTCCTAGTTGACAACAGACTTTTTATAAACAGCCATCTCTCTCAACTTTTTGCTGAGAATAGAAAGGTCATCTCCTAACTTTTAAATTTTATGTTCATTAATTTTAATAAGAATTTTCATTATTTGCAGACCTCATTAGTTCAAAGAACAAAATATCGAATGGAAGCAACAGTGGGTAAAACTGAAAATAAAACCAATTAAAAAAAACACCACTGAGAGAGAGAGGATCCTATTACATGAAATAATTTAATAGCCGAACACTTTCAACCTCAAGGGTTTTCTTTAGAACATTAAAAATACATGAAATTAATTACTTAAATACTGTTTTACACACACACACACACACACACACACACACACACACACACACACACACACACACACACACACACACACACACACACACACACACACACACACACACACATACACACACACACCTCAAATTACATGACCCAATAACAATTGATCATACCTCAAATGCAACATAAAAGCATATGGGAAAAAGTCAAACAATAATACAATAAAACAAAACCACAAAAAAAATCTGTTTACATTTGTTGTTCTCCTTTCTATTGAGAATCACCTTATAGTTAACATTGTTGTTTAACCCAGCTACATGAGAAACATAAAACAAATTCAGTTCTCTTTATTCAAGCTCTCCCTCTCTGTTACCATTGAAATCATCAGTGACATGATCAATAACACAAAAACATTTTGTTTTAATTCTTGCATTCAGCTGAATGTTTACCCAAAGCGTAGTCCATACTGTTAGTTTCTATTGTGTATTGATGTTCCTAAACTTGTTTTCTTAATTCTCTGTTAGTTTTTCCAATATAGAATACTTCATAGGTGGAACACTTGGCCAAATAAACACATATTTCAAACTACAGGTGAAAAAAGCCTGGTACCGGACAGATTCAGACAGTTTTAATGTTTGTGAAGTACGGACTTTCTAAAATGTGCCTACATATTCAACAATAACATCTGTAAGTCCCTTTCTTTTCACCTGTGTACTTCTCTCCTTCTTTCTCAGTAAAGATTTGATGTTGCAAGCTTTCTTGTTAATAAAAAAGATTTGTCTCCTACAATTTTATTAATATTTTTGTTATCACCCAATATTCTCCAATTATTGTGAATCACCCTCTTTATAGCTTCACTATCCAATGAGAAAACTAATGGCATGGGTAGTGACCATTTCTGATGATTGTTATTTGACGCCTTGCCTTTATTTGTGTTAACACTGTCTTATTCTGTTCCTTTCTTAATAATTTTATCAGGATATCTCCTGTTAAAAAAGCTGTTGTGCATTACATTAAGGAAACTGTCTAAAAATCAGTGTCTGTGGTTAAGCTCTTTAACCTTATAAACGGACCTTTAATGATGATGTGTTTCATATATGTAGGATGCATACTAGACTAATGTAAAATGGTATTGCTAGAAGCAGCTCCTTACACTATAGTCATAATGAAATATTGCTTATAATTTAGATAATTTGCAGTATCAGAATGAGCCACATAATAGTTTTCTTACTTTGTGATGGGCACATTTTTGAAAGGTGTGAAGTAGTAAAGTGCATTCTGATTGGAAATGTCCATAAGAAATTCCCTTACCCTGATATAACTCACTAGTAGGTTTATTGCCTCTTCTCATTACTTTTTTATCCACTTGGTTTATCCAGAAGATGAACAGGTATTTCTAGAGATACATCAATAGTACTGGGTCAGACCTTTGTTTGATGGTTTTAATTTATTTCTGTTCATATTTCTGGACCTTGAATTTAGGAAATTCAAGCTCAACCCAGTCATCCAAATTTCATACAGTACAGTACCTTCCACAGAATGTAACAAACATGGCTTAAGGATCTTATAGCCCAACCCAAGATAGATGTTGACCTGGACCCACCACATTACCCAAACAAAAACAGAATACAGACAAACACCTATTAGATCAGCTAGATAGGACACTGAAGAGAATCAATTGCCTCTAATGGGAAGAACTCTACCTCAGATTCTTCCTAGACAAAAAAAAATGATCCCAAAAGGTCTGAGGTTCCAAAGAAATTCCCTCTGCAGCAATGTCAGTGAGGATCTCACCCAAAAATGGAATGACGTTCTAAGAGACACTATTCTGAAGATCAATGACCTACTATAGCAAACAACAGTGAACCCAAATCAGATCAACATTAGACTTAATACTTCATGAAGAAGCATGTCAAAACATAATTAATATTGATATTAATTTCTGAGATATCCAAGAAAGAATCAATACCTTTGAGAACAAAATCAAGTCACAGCAATACCATGGTTTATTCATCATCCCCATGAAATATGAGATACAAAAGACATGGAATCAAAAAAAGAAATTCCCCCTTATCCCATAAATCTCTACCAAGGCCTGCACAATTTCAGCAACAAGTTCAACAACAATGAACTTCCATACCAACTAAGCTCACAAGGGAAACTAGAGCAAGATTTTCAGCCAAGCTGAAGATTCCCAAGACTGGACCCACAGCAAAACAGGTTCCAGTCCACCTACAAACATCCCAACCCAGGCCCAGAAGGTACAACATGGACCCCACCGCAAATTCCATAACCACACCACTCCAAGGAGCTCTGCCATCCCTGACTAGACAGATCACCAAAGAGCAACTCACACCACAGGGACAAAACCTGGCAAGGAAAGAGGGGATTCAAACATCTCTGAATATTTCCCAAGGATCTACTACACCAACAAAGTCAAAGAAGCAGTCAACAATGATCACAATATTGAACAACTTCACCAAACCACTCACAAAAGCATAACAAAGTGTCCTTGAAAAGGGACTAACTTTCATCCCACACCAAAGAAGCAATTTAGCTCAGACCTTAATAGCCCTAAAAATAATCATCCAGAAACTTAATTTCAAGATATTCTTTCATAAGAAGAACCCACAGAAGCCTGAGCCACAACCATGGATCATTGTTCAGAAGTGGTGGAAACATAGTAACTATTGTCCACCACCACATCAGTTCATCACTGCATTCAAAAGCAAATGCAAAGTAGATATCCAAAGAGTACTACAACCCCCCCCCCCATGAAGAAACTATATAATATGAAACAAGGAAGAATTCTTGGCTCTCAAATATCTCAGCAGAGACCCATCAAGTAGAATCATGAAATAAGACAACAGAGAATATATTCTTGTCATGGATACAGCAGCATACAACAACAAAAGTTCACTTATGCTGAACAACCTAGACACTGGATCCATCAAGACTGCTTAAAAGAACATCATAAAATTCACTTACCTATGTGAAGAGGGCATCATATGCAACAACCTTCTTAATCCTTTAACAGTTACTTATCCCAGACTTTCCAGCTTTTCTGGTATCCCTACACCACACAATAACATCCTGGACCCTCCATATAGACCAGTCCTAGCTATTGGAGGGTCCATCACAGAGCCTATCTCTATTTACCTCAAGATTCAAATTAAACAGCTGGCAGAAAAGAACAGGTCCTTCATCCTGGACACCACTGACTTCCTGAGGAATATTAGAAACATCACAGTCAGCAACAAAGCATGGCTTGTCACTATAGACACTGAAGCACTATACACTCTCATCCCACATGATTGCTGTACTAAGACAGTAATCGAGGCTTACCAAAAAGAATGGGAAGTCTTATTGAGGAAACCAAGACCATTAGCAGACTTCTCAAAATTCTCCAAGGGAGCAATTTTTCAGGTTTAACAACTTTCTATAGGCAAAATGGGGTATCACAATGGGGGCAGCAAAGGCCCAGCCTGGCTAACACAGCACTTGGGAAATGTTAGGAAGAATTCATATGTCATTCACACTTTTTCTCATTAATGGATAATTATCTTAGACTTATCAATGACATTTTCATAATCTGGAATGGGAGCTTGGAGCAAGTACAAGATTTCTACAAACACATCAGGAACTCAACTGACTTTCTAAAATATACCACTACCCACAATCAAGACTCTATGAGCTTTCCGGATCTAACAATCAGCAAAACTAATGGCAGCCGATGTCTTAGCAACCGTAAACTCACACAAGTCAACCTACTGTTGCACAAAAATAGGTGTGCATCTCTTTAAGACTAAATGCAATGAATTAAATTTTTAGGATTATGAATTTTCAGAGTCTCAAATGAGCTCAAATATTTCACAAAAAGCATCCATGATCTCGAAAAAGACTTCCTAGCAAGAGGCAACAGCTCAAGACTGATTAAGGAAATATTTAATCCAATCATACAGGGCAAAATGAACAACCCTGACTCATACCTAGCCTATGAACCTGCATATCATGATTTTTATAGACTCAAGAAACACAAGAACAGCAAAAGATGGAACACCAGCAGGACGCTAACCTACTCCATTGATTTTACAACACTAAAGAAGACCATCAATGATAGCTGGTGCGTCATTAATGACAATAATTCCCTCAAAAAGATTTTTATCACCAAGACCCAACTTCACTGACAGACGAAAGAGGAATATCCAAGATTTCATAAAAAGCAACATAGACCCATCACCAGCCAACTTACCACCAGGGACATTCCCCTGTGGACCCCCACACTGTAATTACTGCAAATTCATGAGCGGAAAAAAATGGGTTTCACTGGCCTGATAAGAAATACAACAGCAGCACCTCCTACAGTGACTGCAACTCAGGTACCATGGTATACTGGGCCCAGTGTGAGAAATGCCATCTTATGCATGGGAAAAACAATAAGCATACTGAAAACCAGGATCGCCTACCATTATACCAATATTAGAAAGCTCCCACTAGTGACCTTGTCAGACATGGTAAGGACAAGTCTGGCCACAGAAGTTTCATTTTTCACATATTGGACAGAATCACTCATAGGCCTATAGAAGGTCGCACTAACAAAAAACTAGAAAGAAAAGAGCTGGAATGACAAATAAGAATTAACGCTACTAAGGCTCCTGAGTTAAATACATCTTTTTCAATTAACTGTATCCTGAACCTCAGGAAAATGGACCAACATCTGTACTACTAATTGGCTCTATTTAACCACAAAAGATAAACATTACTTTTTTATAGTTCTGCTTTTACTTGTATTATTGATGTTTTGTAGATTGAATTCTGTACAATATATAGGCATTAATTGGGTTTTCTGGTTTCTGTGTGCTATTTTTTTCTGGGTCTTGGTTATATAACATCCTTCTTTAATTACAGCTTTGTTCAAAGTAGGCAGATCTGATGATGCTCCCCAGTGAAAATGCTGGTAAGAACTGTAACGATCAAAATAGAACTCAGATGCCATCTCTTTAGTTTCTTTTAATATAGGGATTATCAGTTAAAACTTCTAATTAACCTCCAGAAGTTAGGAGTATTTCTAGCCATCCATAATGTAGTTGTGACCTAGTCCGGCTTTCTGGAATTATTACTGTCAGTACTGTTTTTAGCATTTTTCTGCACAGAAGTTACTACTGTTATATTTTTGGCACCAAAAATTGTTGCAATATGTTTAAACTGATTCTGATGGAGGTGGGTTTTCCACAAAGGATGGAATACCCATGGGGCAGTTCCTCTGGTTCCCTCCAAAAAAAAGGGAATGTCCTCAGTGATATACACCTACAAATTTCTATAGTAAAGACAGCTGAACCTTCTTAACTCATAAGAGTGTTCATCAGCTCCCGATAAAGAGAAGATGAAGAAGAGCTGGCATCTACATCTTGTTTCTATTTTAATTTATTTTGCTTTGGTTTTATTCACAGTTTTTCCATTTTCATGCTTTGATTTACAGCTTGCTTGATGTTTTATTTACCAATTGCAATCTATTCAACGGTCCAGGAAATATCTGTCAGTCTCTGCATGGGGTATATGTTTAAGGGATTCATCTTCTTGCAGCAGTAACTTCCAGGGGATTCCCTGCATTGGGATGGATCATACTTACTTCCAGTTTGTTTACAGACAGGCACAGAGGATCCCTACTGACAAAAGAAGTGTCTCCTACTAAATCATTACTAGATGTATTGCCTCCTCTGGTTACTTTAGCCATCCACTCAGCAAATCCAGAGCTCAAACAGGCACATCTAGAGATATTTTCAATACTACTGGATCAGACCTTGTTTGTTAGTTTTAATGTATTTATTCCCCTGATTTACTGCATCTGAGTTAATGTTACTAATTAAAGGGGGAACAGGAAGAAAAGGCTCCTGATATTGTGATGAGGGATTTTACCCCCCCCCGTAAGTGCAGCCTGTGAGCCCCACATTTAGCTTTTTGTCTTCGCCTGAGTGCATTTGAAAACTTGTCAGCTGTTCTTGCATTAGGGAACTGAAATACACAATCAGTATTACAAATAAATAATGTCATCTTGAAAAGAGGTATTAAAGGCATGATGAAAAAGCAAGACAAATACATCAACAATGCCTATTTAGATTTAGTATGAATGCTGTACTGTTCCCAGTGTGGACACAAATCATATTACCAAAACATAACTGGATGAATTCGAAACATTTTTTAAATTATACTGCTCTGTAGTCTGTACCTGAAATTTAAATTAACGAGTGCTGCCTTTGGGTTCCCAAAAAACTGAGAATGATATATCATTGCAGTGGTACAAAAAAAAAAAAAGGATACAGAATCAAGATAACAGGAAGCAGGATATGTGGTTATTAGGAAAAGAAACAGAGAGTTAATAATCAAGTAATATAAATGTACTGCGTGGCACAGTTAGCTTTATAGCTGGATGCAAGCTACTATTTCCCATTTCCCTGGCTGTTGATTAGCTTTGTATTGGATAAGAAGTTGCTGTGAAGGTGACATTCTCCTTTACTGCATTTCCTTCTGATGTACCATTCTGCTAGGTTTGAAAGTCTTCTCTTCCCGCCCCTATCACTGTTTCTGTTGGTGGCTGTTATATTTAAATGACTGATTCATGTTGACATACAAGAGGCTTATGAAGTAATTTAACGCACAGAATGGATCAATATCTCTGAGCTGTTCTCTAGCTGTGTTAAATGCGCCTGACCTTCTGAAATTGTAAGAAAGAGCGCTGTAGCTATATAAAGGTATCTCCCAGTCAAAAAGGTTAAACAACTCATAAAAGATAACCACAACAGTTGTTATTGCAAAGAAAGAAAGAAAGAAAAAAGCTGAGCGCATCATCTTGATTTTGTTTTTTACTTGCTGAAAAACTTTAGTTTTCTTTTCCCTTACAAAGTGCAACTGTGACTTGGTAGGTATTCTCTTAATGGTCACACCCTAGGATTGAACCTATGTCAGTCTCTGGGATAGGATACTGAAGCAGTCATTCCCTTCTGCTGGACAGATTGCATTTGATTGCCACTTGCCACAGTTTTCATATTCTACACAAGTCCCATACCCAATAGCTTTTGTTTCAGATATTGTGTATTTTCCTTGACTAATTTCCACCTATTATTAAGAGCCAGTGTCTGCTTGTGCCCTGTTCTAGCAGCTGTAGTTATATGAGCACTGTTAGTAAGGGCTTGCTTCATCAATTGCTTTTTATGGATAATTGATGTGGTGGTAATAAATATCTTACATAAATCCTTTAATCAAAGGGCCCTGTTAAACAGGGACTTGTTCTTCAAAGATTCTTAGTCATGCGTGTTCTGTCATGAGTCATATATGTATAACATCTGTCTAATATATGTTACAGTACATGAATGGTCTCTTTATTAATAACCTTTAGGGTGAACCTCACTGCTGCTCAGTGTAGTGAATGACTCTAAATCCTGCTCTGCACTAACACTACTTAAAAATCACCAGCTTATTTCCTGGAGCTGATTCATAACTCTGACCTGCCATAAAAACAGAACAGAAGCTGTTTTGAAGCAAGGCAGATATGTACTGACTCAACTTAAAATTTTTTAGCTTAGTTTATTTCTTTTAATCAAAACTGATTTTGCACAAACTCTGTTCATCACATAACCAGGGGTTCATACATTTCATTCTAAACAATATTTCCAGTATTTTCACTTGGGTAAATGTTTTCTTTAAGGTCTTACTCATCGCTCCTTCTAGGCCTCCATATACAATACTTCACAAAACAAAATTTGCAGGCTGATACTCCTTTACCCTCTGCAAGCCCTTCCCATTTACTTTAGCTTTAATTGCCATCTCTGATGTAATCCAAGTAGGTCTGGCACAGTGTTTCCTAAAGCCATGGAGTCATGTTTTCATTCAGTCTTTTGCACTCTTTTACATTTGATATGAGGCACTTGTTAAGAGTATCTGGTCAAATGTACACACTGAGTATGCTAATGCTGACAGGTCTTTATTAGAAAAAGTAGTATACATACATACATCCATACAGACACAAGTGCATTAATATTTATTTAAAATTAAGCCATTTTCCAGGGAGAACTAAGGGTACACAATTCTGCATAAAGATCTTCAGCCAATATAACATAAAGCAACTCAATTTAAATAGTTTCTTGACTGGGTAAGCCCACTGGGAGTATGTGTCCTTTTTCAAGGACAACTTAAGACTGGTGTCTGGTAAAGTGACTTGGTTAGAGTCTTAGAGAGGGCAAACGGAGGTAGAAGCAAACAATCAATGACTGGAATACCGAATGATTGCAGTTAGTGGAAACTAAAAGTTATTTTTTTAAAGAAATGATTCAACTTGTAGAACATGTAATTTATGACATGAGGTACATGAAATATACATATCTAAAATCTTACATAGAAATAAAGCATGGACCACCTGGCATGCTACAAAAACTACACTTGACCACCTCAGATATCGAAAGCTAATAAATGATAGTAAAAAAATATATTATTTTAGATAAAAAAAACTACTACTTCCACCTGCAACAGAAACACCATAACAATGCGCAGAAGTTATGGGCTGGAATTAACAAGCTTCTTCACCCTGGTCAAACCCCCACCCCACCTCCTTCAGTTGCCAATCTCAAACCTCCGGAGGACATTGCTAATACCTGTAATAGCTTCTTCACAGAAACTATCCAGTCTCTAGCCAACCAACTCACTACCACCGGCTCTAATCAAAGTGCTGTCATATCCAAAACTCTACCATGCTTTAGTTTTCAACCTGTTCCTACTCCCCTAATCCGAGCCCTAATTAAGTAACTAAAACCTACCACCCTAGCCTCCTCCCTGCAGAGTATTTGCAAAAAGCCGCTGACGCCATAGCACACCCTGTCTCTATCTTAATCAGCAGAAATATTTCCGAAGGTACCATCCCCTCAATCTGGAAAATATCCCATATTATACCCCTGCATAAAGGAGGTAGCTCCAAAGAACTGTCAAACTTCCGACCAATAGCCATTCTGTCACCACTCGCTAAAATTATGGAGAAATGCGTACATTAACAATTTATGCCCCACTTTATCCAGAACAAATTGTTGGCTAACACCCAACATGGCTTCAGGCCATACAATACCACCTCAGCTCTCCTATCATTCTCCAACATCATTAACAATCGTAATAATCACAAACTTTCCTCAGCACTTTTTCTTGATCTATCCAAGGCCTTTGATATGGCCAACCACCCACTAGTCCTCCACTCTCTGAAGGCTATCTCCTTAGATTCCCACACAATACAGTGGTTTCAATCCTACCTCTCTGGTAGACAACAGGCATCCCTATGGAAAGACAAGCTATCTGCCCAGCTACCCATCACCCTTGGAGTCCCCAAAGGCTCTATACTTGGTCCTCTTCTCTTCTCCATCTTTATTACCAATCTTAACTCTGGCATCCCAAATGCCACTTGTATTCAATATGCAGATGATTCAACCTTGATCTGCTCAGCCTCCTCTCCATCTGAACTAATGACACTAACACAAAACACTTTCAACACTGTGGAAAATTGGCTCACTAATCAACTGCTGCTCTTAAATCCTAACAAAACTAAGCTGCTTCTATTCTCTCCCACCTGCAGGTCCTCCCCTCCGTTCTTTACCATAAACACTAAAAATGGCACCACTATATCTCCTGAAGTCCACACCAAGCTCTTGGGAGTTATTATAGACAATAACCTCAAATATGTCATTCATATCATTTTCAAATCTAGATGCTTAGGATTTCCCTCTCTCTTCCCCCCTTGGCTGACTTGGTATGACTCAGTTTGAACTTCATATTTACCTACACTAACAAACTGCAGCTCCTGCATAATGGTGTTTACAGGATTGCAATTGGCCATCACAACAAAAACTGTTTCTCCCAGCAATTAATCAGACTGAACTTCACATTTACCTGCACTAACAAACGCAGCTCCTGCATAACGGTATCTACAGGATTGCAATTGGCCACCACAACTAAAACTGTTTCTCCCAGCAATTAATCATAGTAGGTTACACATATAAAAAGCATTTTCTAAGCTTTCTCTTACAGTGCTGTGTAATTAAGCAGGTCACCATTGCGGTCAGCCATAGGGCTCTTTTCTACTTGAGTGTTTGCCTCCTTCCGCTGTAACTAAAGTACACTGTCTCTTACATTTGTCTCTCTGACCCTAATTTTTACAGGTATACCTTGTACCTTTCTGGCTTTCTAACACTCAGACATAGATTCCTGTTGAAAGTTTTACTTACTTGTCTGACATTTGAAAAAGTAACCCTTGTAAAAATCCTCAAAATCGTATACTGTTGGTCTGTCTTTCCTGCTAAACATAAGTAAAATTAAAGTGCTCAGTGCAAGCAGGGTTGCCAGACTTGCAGGGTTGGGCGGGACTGTCCCGAGATCAGCAGCCTGATCCCGAGTCCCACCCTGCCGGTTTAAATCCCGGCCAGCCTCCGCTTTGTTTTTTTTTTGATTGGCCCGTATACCTGGCATACAGGCCAATCAAAAATTCCTGAACACGGAGCTTCTTGTGTTCTGCATTAAACAGAAGTAGCTCCGTGTTTAACGATTTTTGATTGGCCCATATGCCGGTATACGGGCTAATCAAAAATTGCTAAACACGGAGCTTCTTGTGTTGAATGCGGAACTGCAATGCATTAAACACTAGAAGCTCCGTGTTTAATGCAGAGCTACTGTTCTGCATTAAAGACCAAAGACCTTTTTTTTTTGCTTTTCACTTGCCGTGAAAGAGTTTGTTTTTTTTTTTTTGTCGTCCCTACCTGGCTGGTTGGAAATCTGGCAACCCTGAGTGAAAGTAACATTAAAGTGCTGAGTGCAGATTTTAGGCCCTTAAATTCAACTTACCTCTGGGGTGGTGTCTTGAGTCAATCAAGGTATCCCTCTAACCACTCATACTGCCTTCTCTTTTCCCCCACCCCCCTCTTTCCTCATACAACTGCTACAACTTAGTACAGGCATCATTTTCAAATCTAGATGCTTAGGATTTCCCTCTCTCTTCCCCCCTTTGCTGACTTGGTGTGACTCAGTGTAAGTTTCTTCACTGTAAGGATTTTTTTATTACTGTTTTTTTGTGTGTAACTGAATGACCTTATGCAAATTCTGATTCTACACAGACTGTTCTATTTTTGTTTCAGAAACTCTATAAGTAGCTAGTGACTTTACTGAATTTCTGTGGTAATATTTATATTTAAAGTGAACCTGTACCTAGAGAAAGTGTATAATGAGCACTACTACTTGCTGCATATGTTTTTAATGTTTAAATTGCGCACACACATCAAAAAAGTGCTTTTATGACCTGAATAACTTTACCTGAATTGCTTTTACTGACAAATTTCCAGTTGTACAATTGTGAATGATTGATTTAGTTTTACTGGTATATCTTTAAAATCTGGAAAGTGTTTGTTATTTACTGCATTGCTCTCTTGCTAAGGTTTCTTAGCTATAAATCCTAATCCATTCTGAAGTGTGCTACTTTACCTCCAAAAAAAACTTTCTGAATGTACTATTATAAAAATAACTGTTTGTTGCTGCCTTAATGCTTACCCTAGAATCTCTGCTTTTCTCTTTTCCTAGTTGAACTTAGCATTTACCTGCACTAACATACTGCAGCTCCTGCATAACGTTGTCTACAGGATTGCAATTGGTCACCACAACAAAAACTGTTTCTCCCAGCAATTAATCATAGTAGGTTACACATATAAAAAGCATTTGTTAAGCTTTCTCTTACAGTGCTGTGTAATCAAGCAAGTCACCATTTTGGTCAGCCACAGGGCTCTTTTCTACTTGAGTGTTTGCCTCCTTCCCCTGTAACTAAAGTACACTGACTCTTACATTTGTCTCTCTGACCCTAATTTTTACAAGTATACCTTGTACCTTTCTGGCTTTCTAACACTCAGATATAGATTCCTGTTGAAAGTTTTACTTACTTGTCTGACATTTGAACAAGTAACCCTTGTAAAAATCCTTAAAATTGTATACTGTTGGTCTGTCTTTCCTGCTAAACATAAGAAAAATTAAAGTGCTGAGTGCAAGTAACATTAAAGTGATGAGTGCAGATTTTAGGTCCTTACATTCAACTTACCTCTGGTGTGGTGTCAGTCAATCAAGGTATTCCTCTAACCACACCTACTGCCTTCTCTTTTCCCCACCCCCATCTTTCCTCATACAGGTTAAACTGTTACAACTTAGTACAGGCATTGGTTCATTCCTGCTCCACTTGCCCTTGCTTTGCTCGGGCTTGCTTCGCACCTTACCCTGCCCCCAAATGCCTCCCGCTCCTGGTGCTGCTACATTTATTGGTACTAGATCACACCCCACTTTTTTTAAACCAATCAGTAACAACTTGTCACTCAACAGCACCACCCTCAACCTGATACCACCAGGTCTCCAACTCTATTATTCCTTTTGCCTAAGTTTCGAGTCTCATTCAGTAGGTATGCTATCACCCAAAATAGTCTTATTAACTCTAATTCTACCCCTTTTACTCATCCCATATCTCCTAACTCCCTACAAATGTCAGGATCGCCCAGGTTTCTACTACCCAAAATTCCAAACATCCATCCCATCTACAGCAGATAATAATGCACCCTTACTCACTTCCCTCATACTTACCTCCTTAACCCCTAAATACTACCATCTTATTAGACAGGGGTCCAGGGAAGTAAATATTGTGGGAAGAAATAGCAAGGGAATTGTTATGGCTAGGCTTGTATAGGCCCTAGGGCCGATAGCCTAGTACCAACCTATGAAACTAGTTACATTAGTCCTAAAACTTACAAAACTTACAAAACTTTATTCAAAATCTTAAAACTCATACTCAGGATATACTACAACCTCACTAAGGATAGCGACATCCACCCAAACCCTGGTCCATCCCCACCTGTTGACCCTAATCCCTCTACTATATCCCCTACCACTACAGCTCCAACAAATAGACCTCCTAACTCACTGCTGGCCTGCCATCTAAACATTAGGAGCATAAATAACAAAACTCAGCACCTGCATGCCCTCTTAGCTGTTCATTCCCCAGATATATTATGCCCAACAGAAACATGGCTAAAGCCTGCCACCAAGGACCGTGAGATACAGCCACCAGGGTATAGTATGTTTTGACTAGACTGTACCACCAGAAAGGGTGGTGGGTAGCCATACTTTACAAGTCTACCCTATCTGTCAGCATAGACAACCAACAACCACCCCAGTTCAATAATGCTGAAATTCTTACATCAAAACTACAAATTAATAGTAACAAAAATGTAAACATTGTCTGTGTCTACATCCCCCCAGGGAGGAACACAGAAACCATAGAAGACTTCTTATATTGGTTATCCAATAACTTCCCCCAAGAAATAATTGTTCTTGGGGATTTCAACATTGACTGCAACACTTGCTCTTTTGAAACCCCCACAACCCACATAAACCTCTATGGATTTACTAATATCTTAACCTCCCCCACCAGGACAGGAAAACCCAATAACAAGGAAAGTACCCTAGACTGGATACTTATAAATACCCATCTTCAGTCCTATAAATTAGGCACTTTACCTGATGACTTAAGTGACCACTGTCTCACCTATGTAATCAAGCTCTAAGTAGATTGCTCCTACCAACCCACCTATAGAACATTAAGAAACAACAAGAATTTTATTCTCACCAAGTTTCAAAATGAAATTAAGGCATGCAACTGGTCAGTACTAAAAAGTCTCCCCCTAGATGAAGCAGTAGCATACTTTAACAGCAAATTCCTTGCTATTCTTAACTCCCATGCTTCCAACCGCTCTATTAGTACCAAAGTTAATATTGCACCATGGTTTTCTAAAGATACCAAAACCAAAATTTCATTCAGAAACAAAGCATGGGCCACCTACTGAAAAACAAAAGCCCCACTTGATCAACTAAGGTTTAGATCGCTAAGGAATAACACCAAAAAAATCCATGACCATAGACAAAAAGAACCACTACTACCATCTACTGCAAAAACACCAAAAGAAACTTCAAAAGTTCTGGGCAGGAATAAACAAACTACTCCACCCAGGCCAAACCGCCACTCCACCCCTCCTCAGCTTCCCAACAAAAATCCCCAGTAGACATTGCTAATAACTTCAACAGCTTCTTCACAGAGACTATCCAGTCTCTAGCCAGCCAACTCTCTCTCAATGGCTCTAATTATAATGCAGCCACATGCAGTACCCAAACATACTTTATCTTCCAACCTGTTCCTACTCAACTTATTCATGTCCTATTTAAGAAACTAATACCCACCACCCTGGCTGCCGACCTCCTCCCAGCAGACTATCTGCAAAAGGCAGCTGACACCATAGCATACCCCATCTCAATCTTGATCAACAGAGTTATATCCGAAGCTACTGTACCTATTATATGGAAAATCTCCCATGTCATACCTCTCCATAAAGGAGGCAGTTCCACTGAACTGTCAAACTTTAGACCCATAGCTATTCTGTCACCTCTAGCTAAAATTATGGAGAAGAGTGTACCATACAGCTCACACACTGCCTCACACAAAACAAGCTGTTGTCCAACTTTCAGCATGGCTTTAAGCCACACCACAGTACTATTTCTTATAGGTTCATAGGTTCATAGGTTCATACTAGGCTATCTGCCCTAGGGCATTTATAAGCCTAGCCAGAGTGTGTTTGGCTTTCGCCACCCATTTTAAATTAATTTTGCTATGCCTTTTTTTGAGGTTAGTATACTGTGCCTCTGTCTAACAGTGACACAGAAGTGATAGCCGGGGTAAACCTACGATCTCCCATCCACTCATCAAGATTCCTCTTGAAGAGAGTCAATGTGGGACTCTGCCTAACCTGGACTGGGATTTTATTCCAGAGTGAAGGGAGCCTCTGGGTTATGAATCTGTCTCTCCAGCATGTCTTATTTATTTCAGTGCTGAGGTTCAAGTCTCGAGCGCGTAGCTCGATGGGATTTGGATTTTCTGAGGTGCAGCATGTCCATTAATTCTGGGTTGGACATGGCTTTATACGTCAGGCACAGATCGCCTCTGAGCAGGTGGTATGCCACTGAGTAGAGGTGGAGTTTCTTTAAACGGGCAGCATATGGCATCTGTTTGAGACCTTTGATCCTCTTGGTGAGGTACTTTTGGGGTCTTTCCAGTTGCTGCAGGTGTCTGGTAAGGTACATCCCAAAAGGGGCATTGTACTCAGTTATGGGCCTGATGAGGGATGAGTAAAGAGGTACGATGACCTCCCCTGATCTAGATGTGAATCCCTTCATGATTAGGTGGGCTATATAAAATGTTTTTCTAACCACTTTGGCCACGTGGTTGTCAAATGAGAGATTGCTATCAACTTGGGTCCCCAGGTCCCTAATGCCTTCTTCTGTACTTAATGGATTACCACCTATGTGGTAATTTGTGGGCACTTTGTTTTTGCCAAAGGGTATGACTATACACTTTTTGGCGTTTAGCTTGAGGCCATGGCTCTGGCACCAGTTGTCTGTTTCTATAAGGCCCTTTTGGAGGATGCTTGTGTCGGCTGGAAAGTTGATTATGGCGCCCAGTTTGCCCCCCGGGGGCCAAAAATTCTAGATATTGTGTATTTTCCTTGACTAATTTCCACCTATTATTAAGAGCCAGTGTCTGCTTGTGTCCTGTTCTAGCAGCTGTAGTTATATGAGCACTGTTAGTAAGGGCTTGCTTCATCAATTGCTTTTATGGATAATTGATGTGGTGGTAATAAATATCTTACATAAATCCTTTAATCAAAGGGCCCTGTTAAACAGGGACTTGTTCTTCAAAGATTCTTAGTCATGCGTGTTCTGTCATGAGTCATATATGTATAACATCTGTCTAATATATGTTACAGTACATGAATGGTCTCTTTATTAATAACCTTTAGGGTGAACCTCACTGCTGCTCAGTGTAGTGAATGACTCTAAATCCTGCTCTGCACTAACACTACTTAAAATCACCAGCTTATTTCCTGGAGCTGATTCATAACTCTGACCTGCCATAAAAACAGAACAGAAGCTGTTTTGAAGCAAGGCAGATATGTACTGACTCAACTTAAAATTTTTTAGCTTAGTTTATTTCTTTTAATCAAAACTGATTTTGCACAAACTCTGTTCATCACATAACCAGGGGTTCATACATTTCATTCTAAACAATATTTCCAGTATTTTCACTTGGGTAAATGTTTTCTTTAAGGTCTTACTCATCGCTCCTTCTAGGCCTCCATATACAATACTTCACAAAACAAAATTTGCAGGCTGATACTCCTTTACCCTCTGCAAGCCCTTCCCATTTACTTTAGCTTTAATTGCCATCTCTGATGTAATCCAAGTAGGTCTGGCACAGTGTTTCCTAAAGCCATGGAGTCATGTTTTCATTCAGTCTTTTGCACTCTTTTACATTTGATATGAGGCACTTGTTAAGAGTATCTGGTCAAATGTACACACTGAGTATGCTAATGCTGACAGGTCTTTATTAGAAAAAGTAGTATACATACATACATCCATACAGACACAAGTGCATTAATATTTATTTAAAATTAAGCCATTTTCCAGGAGAACTAAGGGTACACAATTCTGCATAAAGATCTTCAGCCAATATAACATAAAGCAACTCAATTTAAATAGTTTCTTGACTGGGTAAGCCCACTGGGAGTATGTGTCCTTTTTCAAGGACAACTTAAGACTGGTGTCTGGTAAAGTGACTTGGTTAGAGTCTTAGAGAGGGCAAACGGAGGTAGAAGCAAACAATCAATGACTGGAATACCGAATGATTGCAGTTAGTGGAAACTAAAAGTTATTTTTTTAAAGAAATGATTCAACTTGTAGAACATGTAATTTATGACATGAGGTACATGAAATATACATATCTAAAATCTTACGTAGAAATAAAGCATGGACCACCTGGCATGCTACAAAAACTACACTTGACCACCTCAGATATCGAAAGCTAATAAATGATAGTAAAAAAATATATTATTTTAGATAAAAAAAACTACTACTTCCACCTGCAACAGAAACACCATAACAATGCGCAGAAGTTATGGGCTGGAATTAACAAGCTTCTTCACCCTGGTCAAACCCCCACCCCACCTCCTTCAGTTGCCAATCTCAAACCTCCGGAGGACATTGCTAATACATGTAATAGCTTCTTCACAGAAACTATCCAGTCTCTAGCTAACCAACTCACTACCACCGGCTCTAATCAAAGTGCTGTCATATCCAAAACTCTACCATGCTTTAGTTTTCAACCTGTTCCTACTCCCTAATCCGAGCCCTAATTAAGTAACTAAAACCTACCACCCTAGCCTCCTCCCTGCAGAGTATTTGCAAAAAGCCGCTGACGCCATAGCACACCCTGTCTCTATCTTAATCAGCAGAAATATTTCCGAAGGTACCATCCCCTCAATCTGGAAAATATCCCATATTATACCCCTGCATAAAGGAGGTAGCTCCAAAGAACTGTCAAACTTCCGACCAATAGCCATTCTGTCACCACTCGCTAAAATTATGGAGAAATGCGTACATTAACAATTTATGCCCCACTTTATCCAGAACAAATTGTTGGCTAACACCAAACATGGCTTCAGGCAATACAATACCACCTCAGTTCTCCTATCATTCTCCAACATCATTAACAATCGTAATAATCACAAACTTTCCTCAGCACTTTTTCTTGATCTATCCAAGGCCTTTGATATGGCCAACCACCCACTAGTCCTCCACTCTCTGAAGGCTATCTCCTTAGATTCCCACACAATACAGTGGTTTCAATGCTACCTCTCTGGTAGACAACAGGCATCCCTATGGAAAGACAAGCTATCTGCCCAGCTACCCATCACCCTTGGAGTCCCCAAAGGCTCTATACTTGGTCCTCTTCTCTTCTCCATCTTTATTACCAATCTTAACTCTGGCATCCCAAATGCCACTTGTATTCAATATGCAGATGATTCAACCTTGATCTGCTCAGCCTCCTCTCCATCTGAACTAATGACACTAACACAAAACACTTTCAACACCGTGGAAAATTGGCTCACTAAACAACTACTGCTCTTAAATCCTAACAAAACTAAGCTGCTTCTATTCTCTCCCACCTGCAGGTCCTCCCCTCCATTCTTTACCATAAACACTAAAAACTATATCTCCTGAAGTCCACACCAAGCTCTTGGGAGTTACTATAGACAATAACCTCAAATATGACATTCATATCATTTTCAAATCTATGTGCTTAGAATTTCCCTCTCTCTTCCCCCCTTGGCTGACCTGGTATGACTCAGTTTGAACTTCATATTTACCTACACTAACAAACTGCAGCTCCTGCATAATGGTGTTTACAGGATTGCAATTGGCCATCTCAACAAAAACTGTTTCTCCCAGCAATTAATCAGACTGAACTTCACATTTACCTACACTAACAAACTGCAGCTCCTGCATAACGGTATCTACAGGATTGCAGTTGGCCACCACAACTAAAACTGTTTCTCCCAGCAATTAATCATAGTAGGTTACACATATAAAAAGCATTTTCTAAGCTTTCTCTTACAATGCTGTGTAATTAAGCAGGTCACCATTGTGGTCAGCCATAGGGCTCTTTTCTACTTGAGTGTTTGCCTCCTTCCACTGTAACTAAAGTACACTGACTCTTACATTTGTCTCTCTGACCCTACTTTTTACAGGTATACCTTGTACCTTTCTGGCTTTCTAACACTCAGACATAGATTCCTGTTGAAAGTTTTACTTACTTGTCTGACATTTGAAAAAGTAACCCTTGTAAAAATCTTCAAAATCGTATACTGTTGGTCTGTCTTTCCTGCTAAACATAAGTAAAATTAAAGTGCTCAGTGCAAGCAGGGTTGCCAGACATCCCTATTTGGGCGGGACTGTCCCAAGATCAGCAGCCTGATCCTGAGTCCCACCCTGCTGGTTTAAATCCTGGCCAGCCTCCGCTTTTTTTTTTTTTTTTGTTTTGTTTTGATTGGCCCGTATACCTGGCATACAGGCCAATCAAAAATCGCTAAACACGGAGCTTCTTGTGTTCCGCATTAAACAGAAGTAGCTCCGTGTTTAACGATTTTTGATTGGCCCGTATGCTGGTATACAGGCTAATAAAAAATCGCTAAACACGGAGCTACTTCTGTTGAATGCGGAACTGCAATGCATTAAACACTAGAAGCTCTGTGTTTAGTGCAGAGCTACTGTTCCCCATTAAAGACAAAAGACCTTTTTTTTTTTCTGCTCTTCACTTGCCGTGAAAGAGTTTTTTTTTTTTTTTTTTTTGTCGTCCCTACCTGGCTGGTTGGAAATCTGGCAACCCTGAGTGCAAGTAACATTAAAGTGCTGAGTGCAGATTTTAGGCCCTTAAATTCAACTTACCTCTGGGGTGGTGTCTTGAGTCAATCAAAGTATCCCTCTAACCACTCATACTGCCTTCTCTTTTCCCCCACCCCCCTCTTTCCTCATACAGGTTAAACTGCTACAACTTAGTACAGGCATCATTTTCAAATCTAGGTGCTTAAGATTTCCCTCTCTCTTCCCCCCTTCGCTGACTTGGTGTGACTCAGTGTAAGTTTCTTCATTGTATGGATTTTTTTATTACTGTTTTTTGTGTGTAACTGAATGACCTGATGCTAAATTCTGATTCTGCCCAGACTGTTCTATTTTTGTTTCAGAAACTCTATAAGTAGCTAGTGACTTTACTGAATTTCTGTGGTAATATTTATGTTTAAACTGAACCTGTACCTAGAGAAAGTGTATAATGAGCACTACTACTTGCTGCATATGTTTTTAATGTTTTTAATGTTTAAATTGCGCACACACATCAAAAAAGTGCTTTTATGACCTGAATAACTTGTGCTAGCTTTACCTGAATTGCTTTTACTGACAAATTTCCAGTTGTACAATTGTGAATGATTGATTTAGTTTTACTGGTATATCTTTAAAATCTGGAAAGTGTTTATTTACTGCATTGCTCTCTTGCTAAGGTTTCTTAGCTATAAATCCTAATCCATTCTGAAGTGTGCTACTTTACCTCCAAAAAAAACTTTCTGAATGTACTATTATAAAAATAACTGTTTGTTGCTGTCTTAATGCTTACCCTAGAATCTCTGCTTTTCTCTTTTCCTAGTTGACCTTAACATTTACCTGCACTAATATACTGCAGCTCCTGCATAACGGTGTCTACAGGATTGCAATTGGTCACAACAAAAACTGTTTCTCCCGCAATTAATCATAGTAGGTTACACATATAAAAAGCATTTGTTAAGCTTTTTCTTACAGTGCTGTGTAATCAAGCAAGTCACCATTTTGGTCAGCCATAGGGCTCTTTTCTACTTGAGTGTTTGCCTCCTTCCCCTGTAACTAAAGTACACTGACTCTTACATTTCTCTCTCTGACCCTAATTTTTACAAGTATACCTTGTACCTTTCTGGCTTTCTAACACTCAGATATAGATTCCTGTTGAAAGTTTTACTTACTTGTCTGACATTTGAACAAGTAACCCTTGTAAAAATCCTCAAAATTGTATACTGTTGGTCTGTCTTTCCTGCTAAACATAAGTAAAATTAAAGTGCTGAGTGCAAGTAACATTAAAGTGAGAATGCAGATTTTAGGCCCTTACATTCAACTTACCTCTGGTGTGGTGTCAGTCAATCAAGGTATTCCTCTAACCACTCCTACTGCCTTCTCTTTTCCCCACCCCCATCTTTCCTCATACAGGTTAAACTGTTACAACTTAGTACAGGCATTGGTTCATTCCTGCTCCACTTGCCCTTGCTTTGCTCAGGCTTGCTTCGCACCCCACCCTGCCCCCAAATGCCTCCCGCTCCTGGTGCTGCTACATTTATTGGTACTAGATCACACCCCACTTTTTTTAAACCAATCAGTAACAACTTGTCACTCAACAGCACCACCCTCAACCTGATATCACCAGGTCTCCAACTCTATTATTCCTTTTGCCTAAGTTTCGAGTCTCATTCAGTAGGTATGCTATCACCCAAAATAGTCTTATTAACTCTAATTCTACCCCTTTTACTCATCCCATATCTCCTAACTCCCTACGAATGTCAGGATCGCCCAGGTTTCTACTACGCAAAATTCCAAACATCCATCCCATCTACAGCAGATAATAATGCACCCTTACTCACTTCTCTCATACTTACCTCCTTAACCCCTAAATACTACCATCTTATTAGACAGGGGTCCAGGGAAGTAAATATTGTGGGAAGAAATAGCAAGGGAATTGTTATGGCTAGGCTTGTATAGGCCCTAGGGCTGATAGCCTAGTACCAACCTATGAAACTAGTTACATTAGTCCTAAAACTTACAAAACTTACAAAACTTTATTCAAAATCTTAAAGCTCATACTCAGGATACACTACAACCTCACTAAGGATAGCGACATCCACCCAAACCCTGGTCCATCCCCACCTGTTGACCCTAATCCCTCTACTATATCCCCTACCACTACAGCTCCAACAAATAGACCTCCTAACTCACTGCTGGCCTGCCATCTAAACATTAGGAGCATAAATAACAAAACTCAGCACCTGCATGCCCTCTTAGCTGTTCATTCCCCAGATATATTATGCCCAACAGAAACATGGCTAAAGCCTGCCACCAAGGACCGTGAGATACAGCCACCAGGGTATAGTATGTTTTGACTAGACTGTACCACCAGAAAGGGTGGTGGGTAGCCATACTTTACAAGTCTACCCTATCTGTCAGCATAGACAACCAACAACCACCCCAGTTCAATAATGCTGAAATTCTTACATCAAAACTACAAATTAATAGAAACAAAAATGTAAACATTGTCTGTGTCTACATCCCCCCAGGGAGGAGCACAGAAACCATAGAAGACTTCTTATATTGGTTATCCAATAACTTCCCCCAAGAAATAATTGTTCTTGGGGATTTCAACATTGACTGCAACACTTGCTCTTTTGAAACCCCCACAACCCACATAAACCTCTATGGATTTACTCAAATCTTAACCTCCCCCACCAGGACAGGAAAACCCAATAACAAGGAAAGTACCCTAGACTGGATACTTATAAATACCCATCTTCAGTCCTATAAATCAGGCACTTTACCTGATGACTTAAGTGACCACTGTCTCACCTATGTAATCAAGCTCAAAGTAGATTGCTCCTACCAACCCACCTATAGAACATTAAGAAACAACAAGAATTTTATTCTCGCCAAGTTTCAAAATGAAATTAAGGCATGCAACTTGTCAGTACTAAAAGGTCTCCCCCTAGATGAAGCAGTAGCATACTTTAACACCAAATTCCTTGCTATTCTTAACTCCCATGCTTCCAACCGCTCCATTAGTACCAAAGTTAATATTGCACCATGGCTTTCTAAAGATACCAAAACCAAAATTTCATTCAGAAACAAAGCATGGGCCACCTACTGAAAAACAAAAGCCCCACTTGATCAACTAAGGTTTAGATCGCTAAGGAATAACACCAAAAAAATCCATAACCATAGACAAAAAGAACCACTACTACCATCTACTGCAAAAACACCAAAAGAAACTTCAAAAGTTCTGGGCAGGAATAAACAAACTACTCCACCCAGGCCAAACCGCCACTCCACCCCTCCTCAGCTTCCCAACAAAAATCCCCAGTAGACATTGCTAATAACTTTAACAGCTTCTTCACAGAGACTATCCAGTCTCTAGCCTGCCAACTCTCTCTCAATGGCTCTAATTATAATGCAGCCACATGCAGTACCCAAACATACTTTATCTTCCAACCTGTTCCTACTCAACTTATTCATGTCCTATTTAAGAAACTAAGACCCACCACCCTGGCTGCCGACCTCCTCCCAGCAGACTATCTGCAAAAGGTGGCTGACACCATAGCATACCCCATCTCAATCTTGATCAACAGAGCTATATCTGAAGCTACTGTACCTATTATATGGAAAATCTCCCATGTCATACCTCTCCATAAAGGAGGCAGTTCCACTGAACTGTCAAACTTTAGACCCATAGCTATTCTGTCACCTCTAGCTAAAATTATGGAGAAGAGTGTACCATACAGCTCACGCACTGCCTCACACAAAACAAGCTGTTGTCCAACTTTCAGCATGGCTTTAAGCCACACCACAGTACTATTTCTACTCTCCTCTCTTTCTCTAATGTTATTAACCACAACCACAATAATGAGAAACTATCCTCAGCACTCTTTCTAGATCTATCCAAAGCTTTTGACATGGTTGACCACAAACTGCTTATAAATACCTTGAAGGCCTTCTCCTTAAACAACCATGCACTCGAATGGTTTCAGTCCTACATTCAGGTCAGGCAACAGGCAGTCCTATGGCAGGACAAGCTATCATCTTGCCTACCCATCACATTAGGAGTCCCCCAGTGCTCGATACTAGGACCTCTTCTTTTCTCCATCTTTATCAACAGCCTTCATTCACTCATCCCAGATGCTACCTGCATTCAATATGTGGATGATTCCGCCTTGATTTCTTCTGACACCTCACCAGCTACTTTATTCACATTAACCCAAAATACCTTCAATACAGTGGAAAAATGGCTCTCCAATCAACATCTAATCCTAAACCCCAACAAAACTAAGCTGCTCCTATTCTCCCCCACATGCAGGACCCCCCTGCCATCCCTCAACATAACTGCTAACAATGGCACTATCATCTCCCCAGAAACCCAAGCTAAACTACTGGGTGTCACAGTTGATAACCTGAAGTTTCATGCGTATATCAGTCAGACTATCAAAACCGTTAATAAAAAACTTGGCTCTCTTTACAAAATCAAACCTTTCCTTACCCCACTTGGTAGAACTGCAATTGCCCATTCCCATCTGCTATCAACTCTTCTCTACACCTCATCTCTATTCTCCAACTTAAACAAAACAGGTTTTAATAAACTATCATCCTGCTACAGCCTACTGGACACACCACTGTCACAACCTAAATCGCCTAGGATGGCTTAAACTGCCAAGCCTACTGCAGTTCAACCAGCTAATAGTGGCACATAAAGTCCTTTACCAACCAGAAAATACACCTGCACTAAAAAATATTATCAGCTCCTACACCAGCACCCGGCCACTGCAATCATCCATTAGACTCCTAGTCCAAACATACAAATCCAACTACTCAGCTGGGGAACTCTCTGTCTGCTAACTCTGTTGGAAAAACATGGAACAGACTCCCATCTGACTTAACCCTAGAACACTCACTAGCTCAATTCAAAAACAAACTCAAGAAATACTTCAAAACTCATTGGTTATGTTTTTGCACTAACCCCAACTAGTGACCTCTCTATTTCTTAGGTGCCTTACCTTCAATTACTTCTATCTTTTTTCTACCACTCCATTTCAGGAAGGGTCAATTGTATAACTGCTGCTCAATGTGTCTTAAACCTAAAAGCAATGTTATGTATATATAACTTTGAAAATAAAGTTATGTTTTGTAAAGTGTTTTATAATAAGTTAGTACTTCTTCTTCTTCTTTCGGCTTTTCCCGTTTAGGGGTCGCCACAGCGGATCACCTGTTTCCATTTCTTTCTGTCCCCTGCATCTTTCTCTGTCACACCAACCACCTGCATGTCCTCTCTAACCACATCCATAAACTTTATCTTAGGCCTTCCTCTTTTCCTCTTACCTGGCATCTTCATCCTTAGCATCCTTTTCCCAATATACCCAGCATCCTTCCTCAGCACATGTCCAAACCAATGCAATCTCGCCTCTCTGGCTTTGTCTCCAAACTGTCCAACCTGGGCTGACCTTCTAATATACTTATTCCTATTCCTGTCTACCCTCGTCACACCCAGTGCAAATCTTAACATCTTTAACTCTGCCACATCCAGCTCTGACTCCTGCCTTTTTGTCAGTGCCACTGTCTCCAACCCATATAACATAGCTGGTCTCACTACCCTTTTGTAGACCTTCCCTTTCACTCTTACTGGTACACGTCTGTCACAAATCACTCCTGACACTCTTCTCCACCCACTCCATACTGCCTGTACTCTGTTCTTCACCTCTCTTCCACACTCGCCATTACTCTGAACTGTTGCTCCCAAGTATTTAAACTCATTCACCTTCGCCAACTCTACTCAGTGCATCCTCACCATTCTTCTATCCTCCCTTTCATTCACATACATATACTCTGTCTTAGTCTGGCTGACCTTCATTTCTCTCCTGTCTAGAGCATATCTCCACCTCTCCAGGGTCTCCTCAACCTGTTCCCTACTCTCACTACATATCACAATGTCATCTGCATACATAATAGTCCACGGGGACTCCTTTCTGATCTCATCTGTCAACCTGTCCATCACCAGTGCAAATATGAAAGGGCTCAGAGCTGATCCTTGATGTAATCCCACCTCCGCCTTAAACGCATCTGTCACTCCCACTGCAGATCTCACCACTGTCACACTACCCTGATACATATCCTGTACCACTCTTACATACTTCTCTGCCACTCCCGACTTCCTCATTCAATACCACAACTCCTCTCTAGGCACCCTGTCATATGCTTTCTCTAAGTCCACAAAGACACAATGCAACTCCTTCTGACCTTTTCTGTACTTCTCCATCAACACTCTCAGAGCAAACTTCACATCTGTAGTGCTCTTTCCTGGCATGAAACCATACTGCTGATAACTGATCATCACCTCCCTTCTTAAAATAATAATAAGTTAGTACTATATATGCTAAATGCTGGTATTGCTTATGACTGGAATCTGCTTGAAACTAGAATTTACTAAATGTTCAGTGTGTACTATTATCTTGCAGCTTTTCTCCCCGGGCCTCCGCTGAAAATTGACATATATCCAATCGGACTATCCCGGTCAACAAATGTAAAATAAAATAAATAAATATCAATCAGACCATCAAAACCATTAATACAAAACTTGGGTCCCTCTATAAAATCAAAATTTTCCTTACGCCTCATGCTAGAACTGCCATGGCCTGATCCCACTTACTCTCTACCCATCTTTATGCCTCCCATCTATTCACAAACCTGAACAAAACCGACCTAAATAAATGATCCTGCTGTTACAACCACATCGCTAGGTTTGCTACTGGCAGGACATATAGGACACACCACTGTCAGAATCTAAATACTTTAGGGTGGCTTGAACTGCCTACTCAACTGCAGTTCAACCAGCTCATAGTAGCACACAAAGTCCTCAACCAACCAGATAACACACCTGCACTTAAAAACATTATCTGCCCCCATTATACCCACAGGCCATTATGCTCATCTAATAGACTACTGGTACTAACTTTCAAATCCAACAACTTGGCAGGGGATGCTCTGTTTGCCAACTCTGTTGGCAAAACTTGGAACTTACTTCCTGACCACATTACTCAAGAATCCTCACTACCCCTTTTCAAGAAAAGTCTCAAAAAACATTTTCAATTACACTGGCTATGTACTTGCTCTACTCCTGACTATCATCATGTCTATACTCTTCGTAAGACACTTCAGTGAATATAATCTATCTATGCATGCTTTAATACACTAGAATAAAAGTAAGCTATATTACAGATTAATTGTTGTCCTAAATTGCTTGCTCTGTCAATCTATGGAAATTATGTTTTACCATATTCATGTATGTTGTGTTGCTATGTGGAGCTTTTCTCCCCGGGCCTCCACTGAAAATGTATCCAGTCGGATTATCCCAGTCAACAAATGTAAAATAAAATAAATAAAAATACATAACAATAAATCTGTTCAGTAGAAGGAGGGGCTAAAATGTACTACATTATCCAGCTATATATATAAAATGTACTACATTATCCAGCTATATATATATATATATATATATATATATATATATATATACATATATATATATATATATATAAAATGAAAAGTGCTAGTGCTATGTCTTGAACACTGTAAAGTGCAAAACACTTCACCACTGCAAGCAGTGCATACAGGTAGCCAAGCATACTCCTTAGACATGTAGGCCGTGGTACTAAGTTCAATGATTTTTTTATAGTACACACATAAATCTACTGCTGGGTTTCTAATAAACTCCTCCTGCTGTCCTGGCTGTGGTGTTGTGCAAGTCTTGTGTGTCAAATATTTTTGAAAGAAAACTTAATTTATTCTATGATGTCAACATTAAAAACAGTATATGAATATTTGAAAGTGATTATGCATGCGGTTTAGCATAAAGAGGTATTTCACAATACAATAAGCAAAGACAAAAACAGCAGAGACAGACATATTTAACAGCTTTTTGGAATCACAGTGTACAAAAACGACATCATTATCCAAACCGCAATTCTGGTTCTTATCCATGTGACAGCAGCAGTTTCCTGAAAAAACAGAGCTAGAAAAGTAAATGCAAACTGCTCAATAAACATCATGCCATGTGATTGTCACCCCTCACCCAAACTCCTTTGCTTTCTTCATTGTCAGTGCTAGTGATTAATAATGTCCCATAGATAACTATAACATACCTACAATGATTGCAAAATAACAGGGCCACTGTGCTAACTAGACCCAAAAGATTCTCACTGGGGAAACCATCCTTTCCAAATCTTGTGACTGCTGCTTGGACCCCACTCCAAAGCAAAAATAAAAAACAAATGTCCCTGATCATAGCATGTATCCAAAGTCCTTATAAATATTTCTCACTGAACAGCATCATTGTAAATATAATGAGCATCCCTTCTAATCCCTCCATATTTACAAAACACTTTTCTTTATTTGCAGTACAGTTCAATTCAGGCAGAAACACTATAGTAGCAATAAACTCTGCTGCTTCTAACTTAAGTCTGAACACTTTTTACACAGTGAAATCTTCAGTTGTGATCACTCAGTCAAATACCCACGTCATCTGCTTATTCATCTATCTACAGACACATGCTGATATAACTTCAGAATTCCAATAACATGTCTTCTTTTTATACTTAGTATGGTTCTCCCGTTCGATTCTTGGCTTGGCTTGGGAGTGCCTTCTGTGTGGAGTCTGCATGTCCTCCCTGCGGTTGGGTAGTGTTCGAAAGACATGCGTGCGTAAATGGGCGTGCCTTTGTTGAAGGTTGGGAGTCGAGCTGGCACCTCGGTGTTTCGTAAAAAATCTACTGCCAATCATTAGCGGACCGGAGTTCCGCTGTGGTGACCCCTTACCAGGAAAAAGCCGAAAGACAAACAACAACAACATTACTTAGAATTCTCATAGATACTTATGGATGCATAAGAATCCAGTGTTCATGTGACCAGTGGAAGAATTTCTGCTTCATGATAAGTAATAGTCTTTGATAATGAATGACATTACATCTTTTACAAATAATGAGACTTTAATACTCTGCCACCATTTTGCAAAAATCATGTAAAGTCTGTAAATTTATGTTCAGAACAGCAGTAACTTTCCTTGGAATTCCCAACCTTGAACATGACAAGGTTTTATAGCTTTCTATATTCTCAATAATTTGACTGTCTGTGGGAAATGTCTAAGCACACACAGCTGTACAATACTGTATTTATGACTATCTGATTGAATGCATGCATGTGATATGCCCAAAATGTATAAAATATACTGCATAAATAAGGGCGTTGCATGTTATGTTCCATTTATTGCTTTGCATCTCATCCTGGTTCATGTCAAAGAAGGGACCTCTGATCAGACATGTCCCTCAATTATTTAATATATAAATTAATAACACTTGCATCGTTGTCTTTCATGTTTATTTTTGTGACTTCCCAATGTTTTCCTTCCATAATCAACATTGTCAACTCACAGTTAGAGGCTCTCTGGGCTGCCCTCTGTGTGGAGCCTGAATGTCCCTGCTGGGGTCTTGTGGGTTTAGTCTGGATGCTATTGTTTCATTCAACCTCCCAAATACATGCAATAGACAGATTGGGAAATCTGACTTGTTCTTAGTGTGTGTGTGTGTGTGTGTGTGTGTGTGTGTGTGTGTGTGTGTGTGTGTGTGTGTGTGTGTGATATAAGCAAAAGGCTTGAGACTCTACTTCTGTTCTCTACTTTCTTAGTAAATTGTTTGGATGCTTCTGGCTGTTAATGTGATTGCTATAGGAATCAGCTGTGACATATTGATGGATTCTATCTGTAAATGTCCAAAAATTCTCTACATAAGTTAATGTTATGGCTACATGATATTTTCTTTCCATAATCTGAATATCACAGTTTTTGCCTGTTTCCTTTTAATAAAAATACAGTTTTCACCTAAAAATTGTCTAGGGAAAACATCTGCATGATAATGTGGTGTACATATGTGGTAAGGTCATTTATATCCATTTATGTTTATTGACTAAAGCTAAGAAAACATGTAAAGGAAAAACTGATTGTAGACTTCCTTGGCCTTTACAAGTTATAGAGTAAAAAGGATTGTCCAGATAAAAATCACTTTAGCTAACAGGTCAAGGAGACTCTCTCTCTCTGATGCCCTCCCTGTGGGAGGAATATGGACATGTTTCCAATACTATTCAGTTAAGCAGGAAGATAGGCAAGTGTTCTTGTTACTTTATCGAATAAACTACTTCAAACTTCAACAAGGCATCTTTATTCCTCCCACAGGGAAGGTATCAGTGAGAGAGTCTTCTAGATCAGCTAGCTAAAGTGATTTTATGTGGACTAATCCTTTATACTCTGTTTCTTGTTAGTCTTGTCACCCTCTGGGTCACGGGTGGGATACCAGACTTCACTCGATCCCTCAGGATTACATCTGTTTGGCTTTTACAAGTTCATAGAATTATGTTTTACATGTGGTAAGACTGCCCCCTTATCCATATGTTTGGTATCCCTAACCCTACCCCCCCCACTCTACCATATACTTCTAGTAACTTCTACTAAGCCTTTACCTAGCTCTATCACTATTCAGACAATGCTTCGTCTGGGCTTGTGGCTGGTGTTTACTGATAGTGGGAAAAAGTTGTCAGTGATTTCTGATTCACAAATGTTGTATTCTACTCATTTGTGAATTTGTTCTTGTCACTATTTTGTGTTACTGACCAATCATGCATATCTATATCTGTATATATCTATATTTATATATCTATATCTATCTATCTATCTATCTATCTATCTATCTATCTATCTATCTATCTATCTATCTGTCTATCTATCTATATGTAGCTCCCACTGTATTTCATTGTAGAAGTAATAGACTATAGTTTTCCATTACACCACAAGGTGGAGCTCCTTTTCAGGGATATAAAAGACAATTCTGAAAGTGAAAGAGGAGACTGGATATACTAGCTGAAGGAGGGAAGACTGAAACTGGTAGCTGTATGGAAAAAGGGCCTTGCAGCATTACTGGGTTTTCTTTCCTAGTGCTTTGGGTCAGGGAAGTGAAGTAGCAGATTGTGTCTGTCTTTTGCTGAAATCCTGGATGATGGTATTTTGTGGAAGCAGGAGAGAAGTCTGAAACCAGTGGTTCCACGCCTGCATATGATTCAGCATGAAAAGGAGTTCTTTGGGCCTAGTACAGAGAAGCCATAGATGATTACCAGAGTTCTGGCAGGTGATTTTTCTACTTTTCTCAGAGGAATCATGGTGCCTGGTCACTAGGATATCCTCGACGGAGTGGAAAGAGGCTCTGGCCGTCATTTTATATTTTTATAAGATTGTGGATCCCCCCCCCCAAATGCTTTGTGGATTACAAATAACTGGGATCTATATGAGCTCCAACATGGGCCCCATCATGCCAGCAGCAAGACTGTAAGTAGTGACCGGCCAGTGAACATGGTATAATAGAGTGTTTCATAGTTGGTCTGTTTAGAATTGATCAAGGGGGTTGAGGGTGTTAGTACTGCTCAATGACATTGTATTTTTGTCATGTTTGTATTGTTACATTATAAATCTTCATTGTTCAATGACATTGCATTTTGCTCGTGTTAGTACTGCTGCCTTCAAGAATTTTGCTGTTCAATGACATTGCATTTTCTCATATCTGTATTGCTGTATTATAACTCTTTTATTGCTTAATGACATTGCTTTTTTTCCCGTGTTTGTATTGCTGCAATATAAAGCTGTACTGCTCATTGATATTGCCTTCTTTGTGCATGTTTGAATGTCAAGACCTTTTTTTGTTGAGTTCTGGGGAAGAGGGTGAATGTATGTTTTCATTGCATGCATATCTCACCTTGACTTATTGCTAACTGGTGCACTGTTGAAATAATTTGTTTGTGATTTTGCTATTGCCTTTTAAACTAGATGTGTCACCTAGAATAAAATCTGTCATTCTTTCCAACTTGGTGTGTTAGGCCTATAGGGGCGTCACTAGAGTCAGGTAGGGAGGAATCCATATCTACTTCAGCTACACCTGTGGGTGCGCTACATTTGGGGGCTCATCCATGATTGACTGTACTGCCTTGGACTCCACCCTATTCCACTGTACATGTGGAAAGCAAATCCATCAGAAACATGAACCCAGACGTAGTCGCTAAGTGGTACAAACAGCACAATGCTCAGTCAGAGCATTGCTTAGTTCTGGTGTTGCCAGGGGTCACATGGACTGATATGCAAATACATCAAGTCACAGGATCCTTACCAGTTGTAGGGTGTGAATTTTTATTAGACAGCACTATGGACCCTACCAAGCAGAGCACACTGAACTTATCAGAATGGAAAAGTTCTTTCATGTATGAGCACATACCTTCGAGTGTAAAATTTCAGGTGAAAGTACAGTCCGTGTGGTAATCCCTGAGAACTGCACAACCTCAGCAACAGAGAAAATACCTGTGGAAGCTATCCAACTAGGTCAGAACCTTATACCAGAAGCTGCCGTTTCACTGCCCATAAATACTATAGGGCCTAAAGTTTTGAATGCTCTGGGAAGTATTGTAGAAAAATGCTTAAAGCCTACACAGCCATTAACTGGGTTTGGCTACTGCAAATTGTATTTCTTTTCTGGCAAACAATCCACACCTTAGGGAGAGGAAGATTTTGAATCCTGGATGGATCAGGCTTCACAAGCCCTAGAGGAGTGGGATATCCCAGAATCTCAGAAGAAACAGCGGATAGCTGAAAGTCTAAAGGGATTAGCTGTGAAAAACATATGCAGCCTGAGGATGAGTAAGCAATATTGCATGGCCAAGGACTATTTAGGAGTACTGCAGGATGTGTTTGGAAGGACCGAGAGGGCTGCTGACCTACTGTATCAGTTTAAACATACATACCAAGAAATTGGTGAGAAACTACCTGATTACATTAAGCAATTAGATAAAATGCTACACCAGATCATCCTAAAGAAGGGGGTTGATCCGAAAGTAGATGACCAAGTACAGATCGGACAAATTTTACAAGGAGCTCAAGCTGCGGACTCCATTGTGTGGAAAATTAGGATCAGACTCTAACTTATTCTCAGTTGGTTAAAGAGGTAAGGGAAGAGGAAGCCCTGTTGGAAGCCAAATCTCAGTGCTCAACAGCAAATAAAACAGTGAGTGAACACCAGCAGGAGCCTATAGCCATGCTCACTACTCAAACAGGAGTTGTGGCTCAGAGTGTCCACAATGTAGAGGTGTCACAGTTGCAGATGTAGATGTCTTTCCTGACCGACGCCATAGCTCAAGTCACCAAGACAGCTGCAGAATTGCAGAAAGCCATGGTAACTTTAGCTGAAGGGAGGAATACCTCAGCTAGAACCTCCATGAAAGGACTCAGGGAAGATCCAAATTAGCCAATGTTCAGAGTTCCTACTGGATTTTGTTTCCATTGTGGGGATGTAGGGCATATAAAGCGACAGTGTCCTAATGAGAGAACTTGAAAAAAGTGAATGAACTATTATTGGCTAGTGCAATGCAGGAAAACTTCAATGGGCCTCAGTGAAGGAGCCAGCTGAGTGCCCAGTTACGAAGAGCTCCATAAAATCTAACATCAAGAGACTGTATCCTGGATCTCCTTTCCACACAAACCCTTATAATAGGGGAGAGAAACTACCTACTATGTACACTTCTAGCTCATCTGAGGTGAACAACCAAATTGGAAAGCCATCTCAGCCAAAATCTCAGCATCTGAGACCACAAAGCATTACTAAGCAAGAGTCTTATCCGTTAAAATAGCGAGGTCAACCGGTGGTACCTCAACCACATGCTGATTTCCATTCAGCTGAACAGCACCGGAAACAGAAACTAGCTGATGGCCTACTGGGACTGTCCACTGTCGTGTCAGTAAAAATAGAAGGAGTGTATAGTAAAGCACTGTTGTATAGTGGTGCACAAATCCCCATCCTGTACAGAGACTTCTACCAAAAATACTTAAAGCATTTGCCACTTGAAAAGTTAGAAGATTTGGAGATCTGGGGGCTGAGTGATACAGAGTTCCCTTATGATGGTTATGTCTCACTCAAGTTAGAATTTTCCACTTCAGTTGTTGGGTCAACAGAAGTTTTTGAAACACTCGCTGTTGTGTGCCCAGGCCAAAAGGAAAGGGTTCAGCATCTATTTTAGTGGGGACAAATACTGACCTTGTGTGCCCCAGGCCAAAAGGAAAGGATTCAGCATATATTTTAGTGGGGACAAATACTGACCTTGTCAGAAGAATGATAATGCCTCAGTTGACCCAGGAACACCCAATACTAAATCCTCTTCTGAGACCAGTTTTCTGTGTCCTTCAAAGGGAGAAGGATAGTAAGAAAGATGAAATTGGTCATGTGGGGACCCTGTCTGGGAAGGAGCATATAATTCATCCTGGTCAGGTCACCTGCTTGAGAGCCAAAGGGAGGATGTGTGGACAGACAGTTTCCTCTCATCTAATGATGGAAACAGATCCAGAAAGTGACTTGCCACCGGGGCTGGAACTAGTCCCAGAAGTTTGGCCTGTGGACAAGTTAAAGCATGCTTATGACACTTTGCCTGTGGGGTTAAAGAATAAAGGAAGTACTCCCATTGTCCTGCATTCACAAGTGCATTTGGGAAATGTTTATGCTGCCACTCCCCTACCTGCTTCTGTGTTGACAAGGAATGACAGCAAGGCCAACAAGTTGAAGCTGGAAGATATTGATATAGGAGGTGTCTCTTGCCCCTGAGTGGCTAACCAGAGTTAAAGAGCAACTAATGAAAAAGAAGTTGTTTTCTACTAGTGAACTAGATGTGGGCTGAGCAAAAAGTGCACAACACCGAATAAGAGTAAAAGAGGACTGGCCTTTCAGGGAACGTTCCAGAAGAGTAGCTCCAGGAGACCTGGAAGATGTAAGAAAACATTTGGAAGAACAAAAAGGCACAGGGATAATTCGAGAGTCAAGAAGTCCATATGCCTCTCCCATTGTCATTGTCAGGAAAAATAATGGGTCAATTTGCATGTGTATTGACTATCATACTCTGAATCAGCGAACCATTCCAAACCAGTACACAACTCCCCGGACTGAAGATGCTCTAAATTTCCTGGTAGGTAGTAAGTGGTTCAGTGTGCTAAACTTAAGGAGTGGATACTATCAAATCCCTATGCACCCAGAAGATAAGAGAAGACTGTCTTCATCACCTCTTTGGGGATTTTTTGAGTTTGATCGCCTACCTCAAGGTTTATCAAATGCACCGGCAACTTTCCAGAGAATCATAGAAAGGACAGTTGAAGACATGCATCTTCTGGAAGTTTTAGTCTACCTGGATAACATCATTGTCTTTGGGAGGACCCTACAGGAGCACAAAGAAAGACTGATGAAGGTATTGGACAGGACTGAGAAGGAAGGGCTGAAGTTGTCATTGGACAAATGCAAGTTCTTTCAACCTTCAGTGACCTATGTGGGACATGTAGTTTCTGCAAATGGAATATCAACAGATCCCAGCCAAGTGGAAGCAGTGACATCTTGGCCCAGACCCAAAACTATCACAGAGCTGCGATCTTTCCTGGGGTTCTGCAGTTACTATAGAAAGTTTGTGGAAGAATTTTCAAAGACAGCAAGACCCCTCAACCATTTGCTTTGAAATGATGAGAAGGCAGAAGAAACAGATGAATATATAATTTTGAAAAAATCTAAGGGACCGAGAGGTTCTAAAAAACTCATAGAGAGTCATTGGGCTCCTAAGTGTGAAGAGTCATTTGAACAACTTAAGTATTGCCTCAACAAAGCCATACACTTTACATGTGGATGCTAGCAGGAATGGCTTAGGAGGAGTCCTTTACTAGGAGTATGACAAGAAGCTGAGACCTGTGGATTTTATCAGTCAGAGTTTATCCCCCACAGAAAGAAACTACCCTGCACACAAGTTGGAATTTCTTGCCTTAAAGTGGGCGGCAGTGGACAAGCTGCATGACTATTTCTATGGGGCTGAATTTAAAGTGTGGACTGAAAACAATCCTCTGACATACATCCAGACCACTGCAAAGCTAGATGCTACTGGCCACAGATGGATGGCAGCTCTATACAACTATAATTTCAGTTTGAAATATCACCCAGGACACAAAAATGGCGATGCTGATGGTCTGTCCAGAAGACCTCAGGGAGATTTACACGCCAACAATGAATGGGTCGAAATATGTGTCAGACTGCAACCTGCTATCAACACACTGAATGTTGGGCCCAGAAGTTGGGTCTGTCTGCAGCAAGCATACCCCAAGCTTATTGTAATCTGGTCACTTTACAGGCTTCATCGCTACCAACTTTGAGTAACAGTGAACTCAGGAGAGATCAAAGAGAAGACCCCTTATGTCAGGTGGTGGTAACTGCTTTAGAGAAGAAACATGTTAATATGCTTCGCATGGATATTCATCCTCTGGCAAGACTTTTGGCCAAAGAATGGGACAGACTGCAGATACAGAATGGACTACTGTATAGGATATATCCAAGGCATTTGGCAGTGAAAAATGGCAATTGTTGCTTCCTCAAAAGTATAGAGAAGTAGTACTCTAGTCATTGCATGATGAACATGGTCATCTTGGTTAAGATAGAACTATGGGTCTGGTACGAGACAGGTTCTACTGGCCATGCATGAAGCAAGATGTTGAGGATTATTGTCTTACAGGTCTTCATTGCATTCAGAGAAAAACTCTTCCTACCAGAGCTGCCTCATTGGGTCAAATGGAAAGTAGTGGACCCATGGAAATGGTCTGTATAGACTTTCTGTGCATTGAACCAGATGAAGGTGGGATCAGTAATGTGCTGGTGGTGACAGACCACTATACCAGATACGCTCAAGCATTTCCCACTTGCGATCAGAAAGCTATTACAGTGGTGAAACTACTAGTTGAGAAGTTCTTTGTACACTATGGCCTCCCAAAAAGGATACACTCTGATCAAGGACATGATTTTGAGAGCAAGCTTGTCCATGAACTACTCACTCAGGAGTCCAAAAAAAAAAGCCGCACCAATCCTTATCATCCTCAAGGGGATCCTCAGCCTGAGCATTTCAAAAGAACTTTACTAGAAATGTTGGGGACACTATCTGCTGAGAAGAAGAGTCAATGGAGAAGACATGTAGCCACAGTGGTACATGCTTGTAACAGTACTAAAAATTATGCTACAGGATTCTTGCCTTACTTCCTAATGTTTGGAAGAGAAGCTCATCTTCCTGTTGATGTCACTTTTGGAGTCACAGCTGATGATACACCAGTGCAATCTCATGGCAGTTATGTGGAGACACTCAAGAAGAACGTCAGACAGGCTTATGAGCTTGCTGAAAAATCAACAGGACAAAGACATCAGCAAAATAAGGCTCACTATGACAAAAAAGTAAAGATGCATGACTTGCAGCCAGGGGACAGAGTTCTTTTGAGAAATTTGGGACTACAAGAAAAGCATAAACTATCTGACCACTGGGGATCTGAGATTTACATAATTTGTTCTCAGCTACCTAATATCCCTGTCTATCAAACTTTCCCTGAGGGGAAAGAAGAACCCATTAAAACCTGGCACCGCAACAACTTAATGCCTTTGTCAAAATCAGTGAGACTCATGAATCCGGAACCTAGAATGGCTCAGCGGAAGCCTAACTCAAGACGATCCAAAAGGCTAAGGTGGAGAGGAACTATCCTTTCCAATGTTCAAGAGCCTATGCTTCCTCCTGCTGAAGGAGAGGAGAACAGTGATGATGACTGGGGTTTCAGTGGGCTTTTTTATGAGGATGTTCAAGACCCTGTGGGCTGTAATCTCAATGTAAATGCACCGGAATTCATTCCTTGTCATTTTGAGCAGCCCAGACCTAACAACAGTCTAAGTAATGTTTTTGTACCTCTTGCAGAACCTGATACTGATGGAGGCCCTGCTATGCAAACTTCAGAATATAGTGCTGAGGACAGTCATACCGTTATGGAAAAGGAAAGTGAAGTTATACAAGAGGAGGTCTTAGAAGTAGACAATATGCCTACTGAAGAACTGGACATTGAATGTGATGTGACTGACAAACCTTCCGAACAAAATTCCTTAGCTGTCTCTTCCAAACCAAAACTGCAGAGACTGATTTGGCCCCCACAGAGACTTACATATAACAGTTTGGGACATAATACACAGGAACCTGTGACCACAGCTCATCTGAGAGTATGCACCCATAATCCCTAAGCCTCCTACTCCAGTGGTGACATCCCATCCCAAGTTAAGCATAAGGCTGATTACCCTTGGTAGTATGTACCTTTTGAATGGAGAAATATCATTCAGTTCTTGGGGGGACCCACGATTTTCAAATGGGGAAAGAGTGTAGCTCCCACTGTAGAAGTAATATACTGTAGTTTCCCATTACACCACAAGGTGGAGCTCATTTTCAGGGATATAAAAGACAACTGTGAAAGTGAAAAAGGAGACTGGATATACTAGCTGAAGAAGGGAAGACTGAAACTGGTAGCTGTACGGAAAAAGGGCCTTGCAGCATCACTGGGTTTTCTTTCCTAGTGATTTGGGACAGGGAAGTGAAGTAGCAGATTGCGTCTGTCTTTTTCTGAAATCCTGGATGATGGTATTTTGTGGAAGCAGGAGAGAAGTTTTAAACCAGTGGTTCCATGCCTGCATATGATTCAGCAAGAAAAGGCATTCATTGGGCCTGGTACAGAGAAGCCATAGATGATTACCAGAGTTCTGGCAGGTGATTTTTCTACTTTTCTCATCAGAGGAACCATGGTGCCTGGTCAGTAGGATATTCTCGATGGAGTGCTGAGAGACTCTGGCCGTCATTTTATATTTTTATAAGATTGTGGATTCCCCCCAAATGCTTTGTGGATTACAAATAACTGGGATCCATATGAGCTCCAACTTGGGCCCCATCATGCCGTCAGCAAGACTGTAAGTAGTCACTGGCCAGTGAACAGGGTATAATAGACTATTTCATAGTTGGACTGTTTAGAATTGATCAATGGAGGTGAGGGTGTTAGTACTGCTCAATGACATTGCATTTTCTCATGTTTGTATTGTTGCATTATAAATCTTCATTGTTCAATGACATTGCATTTTGCTCGTGTTAGTACTGCTGCCTTCAAGAATTTTGCTGCTCAATGGCATTGCATTTTCTCATATCTGTATTGTTGTATTATGACTCTTATTGCTTAATGACATTGCATTTTTCCCATGTTTGTATTGCTGCAATATAAAGCTGTACTGCTCATTGATATTGCCTTCTTTGTGCATGTTTGAATGTCAAGACCTTTTTCTTTTGAGTTCTGGGGAAGAGGGTAAACGTATGTTTTCATTGCATGCATATCTCACCTTGTCTTATTGCTAATTGGTGCACTGTTGAAATAATTTGTTTGTGGTTGTGCTATTGCCTTTTAAACTAGATGCTTCACCTAGAATAAAATCTGTCATTCTTGCCACCTTGGTGTGTTCGGTCTATAGGGGTGTCACCTGAGTCAGGTATGGAGGAATCTATATCTACTTCAGCTACACCTGCGGGTGCGCTGCATTTATATATATATATATATATATATATATATATATATATATATATAGAGAGAGAGAGAGAGAGCGATATATATAAATATAGTCAAATCAATGAAACATCAATAATGACAAACACATATATGTGTCTTCGAGTTCACTATGGTTTTTCCTAGGATCACGCAAATTTTAAAACATTGTTTTTGCAGGGGGTCAAGTCCCCACCCCCACCACCTCCTCATTATTGATTCCAACTCCAAAAACATATTTCCCATATCAGGAGATTTCAAATAACTTTTGATCATGTGGTGTTGCTTTTCAACTTTTGATAATCTGTTTTGTCAACCAAAGTGTGACAGGAATTAAACTTCAGCTAACAATCTGCAAACACACACACATGTGTGTATGTGTGTGTTTGTTTGTATATGTGCATTTGTGTGTATTGGTCAAGAAGTCAAACAACTGAATCCAACACTACACAAAAAACACAAGTTTATCTTCCTAATCAAGCAGTTAAATCTTTAGCACATAATTTCCCACCAACAAAAAGGAACTGCTTCTCATTTGCCACCCCTTACAATTTCATTTATACCAATGCTGAGATTACACAACATTGTATAAAGGGCAAATTCTCAGTCTCCGCTATACCTACAACTCTCAGAATAAATTACTTACACTTTCTGATGAAATCTACATTCAGCTGATAAGTTTACATATGTCTATATGGATGTATATCCATATACTGAAAATGCAACATATCAAACGGCAACTGATCACACACAACTGGTTGATCAGTAACCTGTTGAAATGTAAAACTTTTTTGCTGGGGGACAGTTACCTGCACACCCCCTGCCAATTATATATAGCAGCTGTTACATTGCATTACAGTGGAGAAATGGCAAACTCTCTGATTTCTGCTGTATCATGATTTCGCAAAAAACCTAACCCATGCAATAGCCTGATTTTTCCATCAGCTGTACCAGATTTTTTCATTTTGACAAGTTGATTTTTTGACAACTTGAATGTATTCTGTAATTCCCTATGTATATAGACAGACACTTACAGATACAGATACGTACATATATATATATATATATATATATATATATATATATATATATATATACACATACACACACACATTATATATTATATATATATATATATATATATATATATATATATATATATATATATATATATATATATATATATATACACATACACACACACACATTATATATTATATATTATATATATATATATATATATATATATATATATATATATATACACATGTAGATATATGGAAACATAAGAGATAGACAAACCATTCACTTGTACTGTACTGATGAGGTCAGAAAAAAGTCGATACATGGCATGTTTGCAGCTAGAGAGCTTTGGCTATACTGGCTTGAATGCACCCATAAAGACCTAAAAAGTAAAAAGTCATGTGCATTCAGGAACCATGTAGCTCAAACAATGGTATATCCTTAAATGATCATTTCCTTACATCCAATGGGCCTCACCTACAGGGCATTTAAGGTATTACACAGTAAAGATTCCAGCATAGTGCAGTTTTTCTTGCAGTTTTTACTTCATGGTTTGTCTAAGTCAGGGTGTGGTCAGTAAATCCCATTTTATACTCACAAACTCTCATTGCTGCCCGCTAACACACATGGGATTTAAAAAATGAGCATATTAGTGTTGCCAGTCCTCAGCACTTCATATTTGTAATATTTTTATCTGCTCAGTCAAAAAGTATTAGAAATATTGTTTTAGATTTTTAATCATCCCTGTAAGCAAGCTATATACACATGTTGTTAGAGGCATTAATTTAGTTTGTTATAGACATAATATGGCCAACTGTGGTGGTGGTGCTGCGGTAGCATTGTCGCCTCACAGTAAGACGCTGTCCGGTTCGATTCTCAGCTAGAGCGTCTTTTGCGTGGAGACATGCGTGAATGGGCGTACCTTCATTGAAAGTTGTGCGTCAGAGCTGGCAACTCAACATGTAAAAATCTACTGCCGATCATTAGTGAACCGGAGTTCCACTGTGGTGACCCCTAACTGGGAAAAAGCCGAAAGACAAAACAAGACATAATATGGCCAGATAAGGCCTTGGTTTCCTACTGGTGCTCATAAAATATAGATTTCGTAGAGTACAAAGACTATACATGGCTACACCCTTTGTCTTGGTGACCTTTTTACTCTTTAGTGTATATATATATATATATATATATATATATATATATATATATATATATATATATATACATATATATATATATGGGCCCACCCGTGGTAGTGGTGCTGCGGTAGTGTTGTCGCCTCATAGCAAGACATTGTCCCATTCAATTCTCAACTAGAGCATCTTCTGTGTGGAGGCATGCGTGAATGGGCGTACCTTTGTTGAAGGTTGTGCATCAGGGCTGGTAACTTGGCACGTAAAAATCCACTACCAAACATTAGCGGACCAGAGTTCCGCTCTAGCAACCCCTAACTGGGATAAGCCGAAAGACACAACAACAAGTGTATATATGGGCCCACTAAAATACATCAAATCTATCATCAGTTACATCTGTTTAGCAGACAAAATTAAGGATGACTACACAGGTAGTTGAGAGGTGTGCAAGATCACATATGTCTTGGCGTAGAGAAATATACCCTTTCTCAGAGATTGTGCAGTCTTGGAGTGGGGATCAGTCATGGGGGAGGGCTATGCTTATGATAATTTTATCACTTGCTATAGGAAATCACTTGCAAAAGGACAGTACCTCTAATTTCACACTATAATTTGACTGGTACTCATTGTTTCAGGGGTACACAATAGCCAGGAAGGCTATGTTTATGATAATTTTATCACTTGCAATACTATTCCCCATTTTGTTAGACAGGCATATATATAAATACACACATACACAACTTGCTTACAATATACTTGGTTTATATTAAAGCACTTATAAAGCAAACAGAACCCAGCTGAGACCTACTGCAATATTATACCCTTCCCATGTCTGCAAACACTGGCTGTTACTGTTGTATGTTCATACTACATTTTATATAGGTTATTTTTGTAAAACCACAGCTGCTAGCACATCACCGTACCTTATACCCACTTCCCTGCTGTCAACTTCTACCAGACATCCACCTTCTTTGCCCCTCCCCTGCACTCTTTCTTCTCTACTGCTTCCCTCATTACATAGCTGTACTCCCCTTCCTTTCATGTACTCATTTCTGTTACACATTGCTCACCTTCACCCATCTGTACTGACTTGAGCTTTTTCACTGAATTTCTAGCTCCGTTTTTATTTTCCCCTCTGTTTTCCTGATTGTTTTCTGGCAAACACAGCCTGCTGTGACCTCTTGGTTCAAAGGGCATTTTCTTTCTCTCCTGGACTTTTCCACAGTACTTCCACTCTGGCTACTGACTTTCAATTTCCCTCCTAGCATGCCTTGCGGCATCTAAATTCCCAGATAGGTGTCTAGCACCATTTTTACTATCCCCTTTTTCTCCTTGATGGGGTATCGGTGGTGTGCTGCAGCTCTTTTGGAAAAGTACTTGCTTTTTGCAAAAACAGCTCTGTTATAATGTAATATGTTATCAGAAGTGTTTAAAATGTGTCTGCACATGTTTTTGTGAATAACCAAGCTGTTACCAGGTAATAGAACAATAGCTATTGTTGTGCTCAGCATTACCAGTTATCTGTCAACTGTAATTTAGTATTTGGGCTGGTAACAGACTAGCGCTACTGTTTTCCTACACAGTGCTTATTAATACTGAACCACAACATAGATTTTTTGACTTGGGCACCATTTCCTGCTGTTATAGCTGGTTATGCTTATCATATATCCTGCTATTTCTGTCCAGGGTTACTTGTATATCTAATGAGGTTTTCTAACTGTATTGCTGTAATGGGTGGAACTCCAAAGCTGGTTCACTTCTTATTCTAGTGTCCATTTACCCACAGTAGTATACTTGTGTGTGATATTTCATTAACAGCCCACTTCATCTCAAAGCTTCCAGTTTGCACTGTTAGTCTTGTTTTTGGTTTATACATTGCTATATTGCCTTTATAGGCATTGAGACTAAGTGCAACTTATCTCAACAATGTTAGGATGTTTAATTGTCTGAAATGTGCTGCTTAAGTTGATGTATGTATATTATCACACTGAGATTAATGTGTAGCTGCTGTACAAATAGACACCTGTATATTTCTGCTACTACTACCACAGTACATCTACTACTCTCACTCTTCCCTTATTCCCATCTTCCCCCCAGAACCCTCTTCTACACACTGTAACACTTGACTTATTTCTGTTAGTTAATTACACTTATCTACCACTTATCTTTCTCACCATGCATCCAGCTGCACTCCCTTCTCCTCCTCTACACTTACAGTTATCTATCACTTATCTTTCTCACCCTCTATCCAGGTCCACTTCCAGTAATTTATCTGATTTTTCCCCTTTTGCTCTCACCAACACTCATTCTTTTTCTGTTTTTGTCCCTTCTAGGAACTGGGCAGCCATGGTGGTGCAGCAGTTAGTGTTGCCGCCTCACAGCAAGAGGTTCTCCGGTTCGATCCTTGGCTGGGGTGCCTTCTGTGCGGAGTCTGCATGTCCTCCCTGTGGTCGCATGGGTTTCCTCCGGGTGCTCCGATTTCCTCCCACATCCCAAAGACATGCTGTAGGTGGATTGGGCACTCTAAATTGGCCCTAGGTGTGAGTGTGTGCATGTATACACCTTCTGTGGAAGGTTGAGCGCCGGGCTGGCAAGTCGACACTGTAAAACTCCACTGCCAATCATGAGCAGACAGATGATCCGCTGTGGCGACCCCTAACCAGGAAAAGCCAAAAGAAGAAGTCCCTTCTAGGAACTCATAAAACAAATGGAAGCCAGCTGAGACCTACTGCAACATTATACCCTTCCCACAGCTGCATAGTTCACGTCTGCAAACATTGACCGTTATTGATGTATGTTCATACTGCATTTTATACAAGTTATTTTGTGTAAAACCACAGCTCCTAGCACATCACCATACCTTATACCTACTCCCCTGCTGTCCACCTTCTACCACACATCCACCTTCTTTTCCCCCACTCCTGCAATCTTTCTTCTCTACTGCTTCCCATCCCTTCCTTTTATTTACTCATTTCTGTTACACATTGCTTACCTTCACCCATCTATAATGAATTGAGCTCTTTCACCGAAATTCTAGCTCTGTTTTTTTTCTGTTTTCCTGATTGTTTTTTGGCAAACACTGCCTGCTGCAACCTCCTGGTTCAAATGGGCATTTCCTTTCTCTCTTTGACTTTCCCATAGTACTTTCACTCTTGCTACTGACTTTTGATTTCCCTCCAGGCATGCCTTGCGACATCTAAATTCCTAGATCTGCATCTAGCACCATTTTTACTATCCCCTTTCTCTCCCTGATGTTGTATCAGTGGTGCGCTACAGCTGTTGTGGAAAAGTACTTGCTTTTTCTAAAAATGGCTCTGTTATAATGTAATATGCTGTCAGAAGTGTTTAAAAGGTGTTTGTATTTGCTTTTGTGAATAACCGAGTTATTACCAGGTAATAGAACAGCCCTATTGTTGTGCTCTTTGGATTACTAGTTATCTACCGATTGCAATTTAGTATTTGGGCGGGTAATATACTACAGCTACTCTTTTCCTCCGCAATTCTTATTAATACTGAAGCACAGCATAGTATTTTTGATTTGGGCACCATTCCCTGCTATTATAGCTGGTTATGGTTATCATAAATTCTGCTATTTCTGGCCAGGGTTACCTGTATATCTAATGAGGTTATCTAACTGCATTGCTGTAATAGGTACAACTCCAAAGCTGGTTCACTTCTTATTCTAGTGTCCAGTTACCCACAGCAGTATACTTGTGTGTGATATTTCATTAACAGCCCACCTCATCTCAAAGCTTTCAGTTTGCACTCAGTCTTGTTTTTGGTTTATATATTGCTATACTGCCTTTATAGGCATTCACACTGACTGCAACTTATCTCAGCAATGTTAGGATGTTGAATTGTCCAAAATGTGCTGCTTAAGTTGATATATGTATATTATCACACTGAGATTAATGTGTAGCTGCTGTACAAACACTACCCCTGTACATTTTTGCTACTACTACCACAGTACATCTACTACTGTCCCTCTTCCATTATTCCCATCTTCCCCCCAGAACCCTCTTCTACACACTGTAACACTTGACTTATTTCTGTTAGTTAATTACACTTATCCATCACTTATCTTTCTTATCATGCATCCAGCTGCACTCCCAGTAATTAATCTGATTTTCCCCTTTTGCACTCATTCTTTTTCTCTTTTTTCCCTTCTAGGCAGTCATAAAACAAATGGAACCTAGCTGAGACCTAATGCAACATTATACCCTTCCCATGGCTGCATAGTTCATGTCTGCAAACAATGGCCATTATTGGTGTATGTTCAGGCTACACTTTTATATAAGTAATTTTGTGTAAAACCAGATCTCCTAGGGCATCACAGTACCTTAAATCCATTCCCCTGCTGTCCAGCTTCTACCACACATCCAGCGTTTTTGCCCCACCCCTGCACTCTTTCTTCTCTACTGCTTTCCTCCTTACATAGCTCTCCTCACCTTCCTTTAATTTACTAGTTTGTGTTGCACATTGCTTACCTTCCCCCATCTGTACTGACTTGAGCTTTTTCACTGAATTCCTAGCTCCATTTTTTTCTTTGTTTTCCTGATTCTTTTTTGGCAAACACAGCCTGCTGCAACCTCCTGGTTCAACCATGATATGTTATCCGTCAATATGCTCAGGCTCACCCTGCTCATCTACACTACCCCCATTCCCACCCACCCGCACATCAATTATATTTATACTTCATTAGCCTCACACAGCCTATAATAGCAAATAACAGCCAAGACATTCAATAAGTAGTATCCACTAACTAAATCCCACCCATACACAACACTCAATTACAACCTAGTATTCAAGCAAGAAAACCTGATAACTAACCCCTCCAATTTTTAACCCCTAATAGTTAACCAATAGGATATGACCACTATCTAATTCTTTGATAATCCCCATTTCTTTACAAGACAAAATTTCACTACTCACCACCCAAAGTCATTGTATTAGTGACAAACTCTATCTGATATCAAACCCACTACACCTACTGGTCTCACAGGTATCACAGTTTGTTTGTGTCTTTCGGCTTTTCCTGGTTAGGGGTCGCCACAGCGGAACTCCGGTCCGCTAATGATTGGCAGTTGATTTTTACGTACCGGCTTGCCAGGCCTGACGCACAACCTTCAATGAAGGTACACCCATTCACGCATGTCTCCACGCAGAAGACGTTCTAGCTGAGAATCGAACCGGACAGCATCTTACTGTGAGGTGACAACGCTACAGCAGCACCACCACTAGCAAAATGCTTCACCTTTATAAGAAACTTGTTCAGCTAACTGCCCTACACATCACCACTACTTCACTGATTTTACTCCTATTCTCCCGCATTACATATAATTCCTTAGTACTGTCTGCCAATAACCCTCCCTGGCAAACCTCCTCACCACACCTCCCAGAAAAAACATTAAACTATTCCATAGCTCCAGGTCTCTTCTATTCCAGCCATTTAGATTACCATGCAAACAAATTCCAACCCCCAGCAAACAGCATAGTGCATTAACTCACTAGACCACTCAGCTCTAAATGATCACCCATGTCAAGTGTTGAACCCAGGACCAAGCCAATTAGAGCCCAGTGCATTAGCACTCTAGGTCACTCAGCTCTAACACACTCAAACCTGTCAAAAACATGCCATTCTACAATACAAGTTCACCAAACTGCTGTTACACCTTTTAATGAAACTAAACCAATTCGGATATATACATCCTAATCCTGGTCCCATCCCCCCACCCAGTATAGCTAGCAGCCCTATAACATACAACTATTCACAACTACATAGAAAAAAAAGTCTTCCCTTTTTCTCCTTAATATGAATGTAAGAAGTATTGAAATAAGGTTCAGGAACTGCACCCCTTACTTTCCCTCTATGCTCCTGACCTTCTTATATTAACTGAGACTTGGCTAAAACCCAACATCAACAACAATGATACTGTAGCTCCAGGATATAATATACTACGCAAAGACAGGGCAATCAAAAAGGGGCAGGGGAGTAGCTATACTATTCAAAGATCAACTAACATTAGACTGTCTTGAACTTGATATTCCTAACTTTGGAAATGCAGAATTAATCTTTACCAAATTAAAACTCAACTCAAAAAAACACATTAACATCATTGGCAGTTATATCCCACCAGGAAACAATATCACCCACATTATAAAACATACTGCACTGGGCCTCTAATTCCTTCCCACAGGAAACAGTCATGATGGGTGATTTCAATATTGACTGGCTAGACTGCTCCTCTCTTAATCCAACATCACACATTAACCTACATGGGTTTACCCAACTGATCACATACCCCAGAAGAATTGACAAATCTTCTAAACATGACTTTATCCTCAACTGGATTTTGGTTAACAACCCCTCCCTATCATCACATCATCACATCTTCCTGATGGTCTGAGTGACCACCTTCCAACTTTCCTTGTGCATACCAGTACCTGCCAAAATAACCAAACCAAGTACTGCACAATCAGAAACAAAAAAGACTTTAACCCACATAGATTCATCACTGCCCTAAAAAGATGAAAATGAGACTCTCACAAACAGCTACTCCTAGATGACACTGTTAACTCCTTTAATAATACTGTTTTTAGACATTTTAAATTGCCATGCTCCCCCGAAAACCATAAGAGTGAAAGCCCACTATGTAGCCTGACCAAGTAAGGAATGTAGATCAAAGCTAGAGACAAGGCTTGGGAACAATAACATAAATACAAAACCCAAACTGCAAAAATAACTTTCCTTGAACTTCAAAACAAAGCTAAGAAATGTGTAAAACAAGACAAAATCAGCTACTACCATAATATACAGAAGAAATACCACAATAACTCTCAAATGTTTTGGGTGCAGTTAAAAATATACTACTACCAGGCAAAGCATCTACTCCCACTCCAACCTCAAACAACAACTCTGATAACATACCTACCCAATGTTTTACAGAAACTATCCCAGCCCTTATTAATTCTCTAAACATCTCCAACAACCGTGCCCCTGTAGCACCCCAGATCAGCAACTCCTCCCGAACTAACCCCAACCAATTTACATTACAAGTGTCTGTAGATACCATAAAAAACTACTTCACAAACTAAAACTAACCACCCTAGCCGTATATAATCTCCCAGACGAATTTCTGCAAATCGCAGCAGAAGGAATAGCATACCCAGTAGCAATACTCTTTAACAGATCTATATCTGAGAGCATGGTACCTGCTACCTGGAAGATATCCCACAGAGCATTTCACCAAGGGCTGCCACTGAAAATTGGCTCTGTTCCAAGTTGGACTTTCCCGGTAAACAAATGTTAAATAAATAATACATCTACACAGAGGAGGCAATTTCACCTAACTTGATAACTATCGTCCAATTGCCATCCTATCACCCTTATCTGAAATCCTAGAGAGAGTCATACATACCCATCTCACAGACCATCTTCACACCCACAAACTACTATTAAATACACAACACTATTTTCGCTCCATCACAATACCACTACAGCACTATTATCCTTTGCTAATATAGCTAACCACTATAGAAATCAAGGACAATTCATATCTGCCATATTTGTAGACTTGTCCAAAGCCTTTGATATCACAACAAACTGATCAAGATCCTCTCCTTCCTAAACCTTAGTAGCTGCTCTTTCACCTGGTTCCAAAACTACCTGGCAGGATGTCAGCAGGCTGTACTGTGTCAGCATCACATCTCCAATCTCCTGCCAGTTACCTTAGGGGTCCCACAAGGCTGCATCCTTGGACCTCTACTTTTCTCCCTCTTTACCAATCAACTCCACACCTCCACTCTTCATGCCTCTGTGATACAATATGCACAGCCTCCTCCCTACAAGGCCTCCAAACCATAACCCAAGATTCATTTTTTTCAGTAGAAACATGGCTCACTAACTCCCAACTCATTCAAAACCCCAATATAACAAAGCTCCTTCTCTTTTACCCCTCAAGAATTCACTCTACTCACCTAATCTTCAACTTAAGGTCCAAAAATAAAACTATCATCGCCCTAGTAACACATACTAAACTGCTAGGGGTCAAAATAGACAACAATCTGAAATTTGACATTCATATTGCCCAAGCTATTAAAAAGGTTCAAAAAAAGTAGGTCTTCTTTATAGAAACAAACAACTTTTAACTAGAGCCACAAAAGCTACCATCACCTGTACATACCTCCTGTCAACGTTCCTATATGCCTCCCCTGTACTAACCAACCTCCGTAAACCTGATCTTACCAAGCTAGAATCATGTTACAATAAAATTGCCAAGTTTGCTACTGATGCCACACAGTTCTCATCACTGCACTGTTCCTAAACAACTAAATTGGCTAGAACTCCCTCAACTGCTTCACTATAAACAGCTAACCATTGCCACAAAATCCTTCATCAACCAGATAAAATCCCTGCTCTTAAACATCTTATGCAACCTTACACCACTTCTAGAGCCTTCTGCTCCAGTAACAAACTACTTTTAAAAACCACCAAAGCTAACAACTCAGCTGGGAAATCTCTCTTCTCAAATGTCATTCCTAAAATATGGAATAAACTTCCTGTTTCTACTTCCCCTAACGGCTCCATAGCACAATTCAAAAAGCTGATAACTACTCACTCAGTAAACACCTGTCTTTGTTGGTGCAACCCTCCTGGATAACTGTTCTGTATATGTAACCACACCTTGCTCAGTTAGTGCAATCGTGCTTCATTTGTTTCTGTCATTTCTATTGTAACTTAAACGTATAAACTCACATATCACATTTTATGATATTGCGACCTCTGAAGTACTGTATTACCCATCTTGGTACTATTGATGAATTTGTATGCTAGTAGAATTTCATTTTATTATTGTTAATTTTTTACAATGTTTGCCTTTCTTATTGTTAAAGCTTTTCTCCCTGGGCCTCTGCTGAAAAAGGACCTGTGTCCAGTGAGATGTTCCCAGTAAACAAATGTAAAATAAAATAAATGCTCTCACCTATGAGCCGCTGTTCAGTAGTTTGTAAAATTGCTTACAACAGACATAGCTGTTATGTAGAAATATATTTTGAAGGCCCCATTCTCTTCATTTGTGAGTTGCACTGTCATGCACTCATTTCTGTTTTCCATGGATATCTCATAGCAGCAATGGGTATGATGTCGCTAGAAAAACTCTTCTGGGGAAAGCAGAAATTCCTTATCAGAGATAAGCTGCCATTATGTGACCTTTCCTTTATTTTTGCAGCTTTATCTTACCAGTAGTCAGTCTTATAGGTTCTGTTATATGCCTGTCCAGTGGCATAGATGGATAAAGCCCTGACTGCAGCCCAGGTGGCCCTGGTTTGATTAGCTACTTAGATGACTGAAAGAGTGACAGGGAGGTGGCAGGGATGGATGGTCTTTACCATCCCTGGTGGGTGGCCTGGGCCATGACCCTCTCCTGCGATGATCCCTGGTTGCAGGACATCACAACCATGAAGCATCATCCATAAGGGGAGATAGGGTGGTGGACAAGGCTGAGCTGCTGTGGTGATATGTCCCTATTGAGTGCCCACCCCTCAAATGCCATCACAGGGACCAAGGGAAAGGCAAAAGTGACAGGAGTAGGTCATAAGTAGAAATTCTCCCACCAGGAGGATGTAAACAGCTAGACTCCCAGGATGCCCTCAAGATCTGAATCAGCCCCAGCCATATTGGGCATAGTCTAGGGAGTGAGGTGAGGAGGTGGCTGACACACCTGGTGATGGACATGGGGCACCAGGAAAGGAACTGTAGATGAAGCAGGAGGGAGAAAGAAAATTTCCTCCTGAAAGAAAAATCTTAACGTTTTTGTTGTACAACAGTGGAAGAACTATAGCATCACCTTATACTTAATTGTAATTAAAACAATATTCTAGTTATGTGTGCTGTTTCTACTCCATAAAGGAACCTCTGTGTACCTTATGTTTGCATGAGTGTACCCTGCTATACAGGCAATCTTATTAAACAGCCTTTGAAGAACAACATACCCTGTAAGAATATTTAAATGGAAACTCACAGCAGCATCAGATTATGAAGGTTACAATGCATGAACCAGAAGCTGTACATAAATCTAGAGTTACATTGCAAAACTGGAATTTACATGTGTCTTTAGAATTAAGATTAAGAAATATGCATTCACCTGCATGGTGACATATTCCACTAGATTCTTGGTGTATATGCCACTGCTACTGTGTCACTCTCTGCCATGCTGGCATAACCTCAGGCTACATGCACAATATGTGTATGCTTTGAAAATCAACAGTAAGGTTAGCCTACTATGCAATTGTCAGTTTATCCCTATAAGAAACATGATGTTTGGGTTTTGGAAATGAGTTTCATGATAAGTTAAAAAGTGAGTACATGTAAGCAAGTACTGCCATATATTCCATTATCAGTTTCCTTTTGGTAACTTTTTAAGTACAAGTTATTTAATGTTTATATACTGCAGTAATGTACTTTTTTCTTCCATACAATACTTAGATTTCCATTGACTAGATCTATATAGAGTAATTTAGGGGTGATTATTATTATTATTATTATTATTATTATTATTATTTATATCTGGGGATATTACTGTTAGTGCCCTGAAGGACTGATGTGTCATGGCCACCACTAACACAATGCCCCAGTACAGAAGTTCAGTCATTCCTTGGCTTTCTGTTAAGGAAGCCACCAAGCACCCAGAGTTACCTCATCAAGTCCCATTCTATCCTATATCCATTTGGTTCAGTGAGTTTACCAACTTCTCTGGAACAAATTGAAGGTTGGGCTCATCCTATCCCAAGGGCATGAAGTGAAGTCTGCTCAAGCACTCATTTGAACATAGTAGTCTAGTAATATGAAAGAAGACAGGTTGTAATGGTGAACCTAGCCCTTTGTCCCATAGCACCTAACTGAGTTGATATCTCACTTGAGAGCAGTGCTGCCTGACTTACAGGTGGACATGTTCACTTTAAAAGTGCATCATCCCAAACTTTCGTTATCTGTACTACACTGTACCGCTCGTTCGTCTTGCTAACTAAGTACTGGCTTCTGTAAGATTTGAGTAGTCATCACAAAGGACACAGGACACAACACCCAGAATGAGAGCGCCAGCAATGGCCACTCACTATCACTATCCCTGACTTATTGCTTTCACTGCTTGAACTCTGTACAATTGTGTTGCAGTCAGGAATTCATTCTTCGATGCTATGAGAGTGGGTGAAGATGATTTTTTGTACTTTGTAGGAAGATTTTTATTTTATTATAATGACTTTTAGTTCAAGTTTGATGGCTGGGACTATCTTACATTACAACACACAACGTGGTCTGTGCTATTTTCTGGCTTTGTGTCATCTTTGGAGTGCCTTAAGTGGTATGGATTAGGAGGAAGAATTATTATGACTTGTTCTTTTTGCATTGTTTATTCAGGAAAAGTGTTTTATTCATATTTGTTCTGTTTGTACTTCATTATTCTTATTCTGTGATTTATTATTTTATTATGATTTGAGTTTTTATGGATTTCTTCCAAAGGATAGTGTCCATATATGGATTTTATTACTGTTATCATAATTAGAAAAAAATGGGGGGGATTCAGTGTTTTATTGCAATTATTATAGTGTTACAATGATTTTATTAGTTTATTAACTAATTTGTTTAAACATTTATTTTTGTGGTTGAGTATATGCACACGTATGATATTATTGGTATAGGTGCACTTCGGTGTTAACACAATGTATGTCATAGTGTAGCACTTTTGGGGAGTTTTGTAGGATACACGCGATGGCTATGCACATGTGTTTATGGGTTCACTTTCAAGGTGGTATTGTCTTATACCTATATAACACTAAATATAGAGACAAGGATCCCAGTTTCTCCTATAAGACCTTTGAGGCCAGACCTGATTTTTTTTTGATGGGTCTAGTAAGACACAAGGCAAAGGGAGCATTATATTCTGTAATGGGACTGACCAGGGCAGTGTATAGGAAAACACTGACTTCCTTGATTTATGGCCATGGACTGCATAACTTAATTATAACTCTGAGACTCACACTGCAGCAATCCTAAACTGAGTGAAAGTCGCATAATTAAAGTCAGCTGTACTTGTTTGCAGTCTAGGCAACTGACTGGAAATACTGTTTAACATTTGATGTCAGGAAGATTATCTTAATCCGTGGCATACATTTGCTAATGAGAATTAGTATAACATTGCCTGCACTTTTATTATCATATGCCCAAGTTAAATAACCTTGTTACAGCTTTGCTTAAGATGCATTTCTGTTATGATTTACATTACAGTAATTCTTTATCATTATAATAATATCTTACACCTGGAAAACGCCTTGAGGCTAACTGCAGAGGTTTATTATTATTTGCACTTGGGTACTCACTGAAACACAGAATAAAGTTAATTTTTCAGCCAGTTCATCTGCTACCTGAGAATTTTTGATGTGCACATGATGGATGAGTTTAATAAATATTGTATTAGACGGCTCTGATTTAGAATTCAATGCTTCTTATATCCAGAAACATTAAAACAATTTTCAGAGAAAGAAACCTTTGTTTAATGTAAGTATCAATTTATGTGTGAGATACATTTTTTTAAATGGAGAACATACATAAAAGGCAAAATCAAACAAAGACACTAATAATGCATTAGTGAATATCACTACATAAAGCGATTGTGCCCCCTTTGCTCCCTGGGATTCGGGCCCACCATGCCACAGAGGCCTTAATACTAAAGGATTCCATGCTTCTGGGGTTTATATAAATGGACATATGTTTTCATGTTTAGAGAGGCATGAATGGAGAAGAAATGATGCACATACATATGTATATCTGTTTGTGTTTGCATGGCTACCTGACTGCGTGTGCATGCCTATGCTACTACAGTGAATGAGCTGGTAGGGGGAACACTAGCAAGGTCCGGTTTAACATTGCAGTATTCACTTCATTGACACGGTAATGAGCTGCTTATGAGGTGTTCCTTTGTGAATCTTTAGCGTGTCGGAGATTCACTCTGTCACTCTAATTTACCAACCTGAACTAACCAGCTAAAGTGGGCAGAACGAATTTTTCTGAATCTTGAGGACTGTCATTCTGTTTAGTTATGTCAAATGAAAGTCCTTCCCGTTCAGTATTAGAAATATTACCGAAATGTTCCTCTTCAAAACTACTTTACATTCAAATCTAAGCAATGTTTCTACCTCTAATGGTTTCTATACTGGCTAAGACATTAATAAAACTGTAATAATATCCCAACTGTAATAGTATAGTTTCTATGCTGCAACATTACATCGTCTCATTACTTTAATTATGTATGTGGTTATTCCTATTCATGTAAGTACATTTTAAGAAATGAGTATTTATTTTGTATTTCTTAACAGCTCAGTATGTGGCTGAAAATTAAAGTTAGCAAATTAAAAATAAATAAACATACAGAGTATTCACCTGCACAAGGTACTACACTGATATTAGGTGTGTTGCCATACTGAGAAACATTACTGTTTCTGAAAGCTGGCAAAACTTGAATCAGGGAAATTTTTAATCAGAAAATACCAGTACAAGGCATTAGTGGAGGTAGTAATTTAAATCTAGACTCTTTTGAAGAAATGACAATTGTATGTATTTTAGCACAGGTTAAGCTGCAACCAAATCAAATGTTTTGATATTAATCAACAAACTGCACAAATCTGTGTCTGAAAAAGTTACAATTTGTGAAGGATTATGTCTCTGGTGTAGAGGAGTAAGTCACTTACACTGAGAACACCTTTTGAAATTTGACGCAGATGAATGTCAGTGGAGTAATATCTTTGGAAGGAAGTAATTGACATGGATGAGGATATTACTGGCTATTTGTTCTAGATAAAAACAGATAGGTAATAGATCTGAGATCTACTCCTAGTCAAGCTACACCAGGGAAGATCATCATCATTATCAACTCCCTTTTTCCCCATTTCCTACATGGAGTCGGGGTGCCATGTTAACTATCATCATCTCTCCTTATTCAGTGCCACACTCCTGCATTCTTCGACACTCATGCCTGACCGTCAAGGATGATCTCTCACACAATCCATACACCCATTTGCTGGACATCTTCATTTTCTCTTGCTGCCTTCTTGTCTCTCCAAAACTTTCTTCACCAGATTGTCTTCTACTTTTCTGCACATGTGCCCAAACCATCATAATGGCTTCTTTTTTTATGTCCTCATTTCTTCATCTGTCCTACAATGTGCATCCTACCTCCCGTCTCAGGCACTTCATCTCATCTGCTCTGTGTTTACTGCCCAGGTTTCTGCACCGTACAGTAGTACCAGTTGTGCCATTGTTTTGTATTACTTTTCAGCTTCTTTGGCATTCTTCTGTCATAAAGTATCCTTCACACTCTGTGCCAGTTGGCTGTAGCCCTTCTGATTCTGTCTTTGACCTCCTCGTTCAGACTTCCCTTCTCCTCAACAATCCCTCCCAGATACTTGAAGCTATTAACCTGTTCCACTGTCTACCCTTCTATCTCAGTTCTCAGCTTCTTCTGATATCCCCAATTTGCTGTCATTACCACTGTCTTATCTGTACTCAGTTCTATCCCATGTGCCTTCAGTTTTGCATTCCATTCCCCTAACTTTTGCTGAAGTTCTTTCTTATATTTCTTACTGTAATGCCACATTGTCCGCATACAGCAACTTTGTTGATCTGTCCCCTCTGGACCTGTTTGCTAATGTAGCCCATCATCAGTATGAAAAATTGTGGGGTCAGAGCTGAACCGTGATGCACCCCGCTCCCATAGGGAACCCCTCTGTAAGATGAAACACTGTTCGCACTTGAGTCATTGGGTCCTTGTACATAGCCTGCACTAATTCTATCAATGTTTTTGGGACTTCAAACAATCACAGAAATGCCCAAATCACCTTTTTTGGGACCTTATCATATACTTTCTCCAAGTCTAGGAATGCCCAGTTGGACTCTTTCTTCATCTCTAGCCTCTTCTCATCTATCTATCTCATTGCAAACACTGGATCATAGCTGCATCCTGACTACTCATTTTCTATGTTACTTTCTACTACTGTACGTATTGATTTGTCAGTCACCCTCTCCAGAACTTTCATGCAATGTGAAAGTATTTTGATCCCTGTATTGCCCACAGTTGTGGATGTCCCCTTTGTTCTTGTAAGTATGTTTATTCTTCAGTCATTTGGGATACACCTTTCTATCCATACTGCTATGAGTACCCTCAGGAGCCATTTCTCCTCTTCTCACCCAACATCTTTATCATATCTGCTGTGACCTCATCTGAGCCTGCTGCTTTCACTGACTTCATTTGCCTTAGTGCTGTTCTTACTACTTCTAAGATGGGCTCCTTTTCTTCTCTCATAGAAGGCTTTGTTTTGGAGAGTACAGCTTCTGTGGGGTTTTCTTCATTCAGAAACTACTGGAAGTACTTCTTCCGTCTGCCTTTGATGTCTTGTGGACTGGTGAGTAGGTTGTTGCTGGTATGCCTTATGAAGGGAGTCTGACTGTCTTCTTTATCTTTCTGTCTTTGCCTTGAACCTGATATAGTTTCCTTGTGGCATTTACTGAGTCACTTTCCAGCTGGTAGATTGCTTATGATGTCTTGTTCTTTGTTACTGCAACTCCTTTCTTAGCTTCTTTGTTAGCTAACGGATATTCATTCTTAGCATGGCCCGTCTTTTCTATTTCCCACTTTTCTTTGTACTCCTTTTTCCTTTTGATGGTTTCCTGGACTTCTGCATTCCGACACCTGCCTTCCTTATGTACTTTATTCCCATATCTGATTCAGCTGCATATCTGTTCTGTAGTCCTCACACATGCTGTTTTGAGGTGCTGCCATTCTTCTTCAACTCCATCTATTTTCTCTTCTTCTTCAAGTGTTAGATCCCTGAGAAATTCCTAGAAGTGTTGTGCTATCTCTCCAGTCAAATTCCAGGTCCTCAGCCTGGTCTCTATTGACCTTAGAACCTTCTCGGACCACTGCTTGCAGCTGTTTGTGACAACCAGTGGTTTATGCTATGAGCCAACTGTTTCACTGGGAATAACTTTGCAATCACTGATTCTACCTCAGTGTCCTTTCCTTACCAGAAGAAAGTCTACCCGAGTTGAATTTTGGCCACTGTTGTATGTGATCTTGTGATTGTCTCTCTTTCTGACCCATGTGTTGGCTACTATCAAGCCATTTGCCAGACAGAAGTCTAGAATAACCTCTCTTTCTTTATTCCTGTTGCCCTACTCATGTGGACCCAGTCAGTCTTCATATCCTGTTCTGACGCTCTTAATATGTGCATTCAGGTTACCCATTATCAACACCAATTCCTGTTGTCCTGCTTTATCTCATAGGTCCTGCAGCTGCTGTCTGAATATACTCTTCTCTTCACTATCACAACCCTGCTTTGGGGCATATACTGAGATTATGAATCCTGTCCTGTCATTCAATTGGAGTCTGACTGCCATGAGTCTGTCACTGATTTAGATGACATCCATCACTGGCTTCTAATGCCTCTCTCTCACCACAGTTCTCACACCTGTTATGTCCTGTTCTCCTGAGTAGCTGACTCTGGATTCCAAGCCAAGTGGCTTTGCCACACTGCCCTTCCATCTTGTCATCTTGTCTCCTGGATAAATAGAATGTCCAGCCTCCTCTGTACCATCATGTCATCCACATGCAACCTCCATCCTGTCAGTGAACCTACACTGAAAGTAGCAATTCTTAGTTCATGTTTGGCAAATTGATTGGTTTTATGTCCAACTTTTGCTCAACCCAACTATCTCAGTTAATCCTGGTTGGGCAAATGGACACTGGCTGGCCAGCAGCTTACTGACCCTGGGCTGCTGGACTTTATAGTCGCCACACACTGATCAACAGGGGCACATACACCCCTCCCACCATTAACATGGAGGGAGTAAGCCCGGGTCCTCAACCCACTTATCATTGGAAAATAACCATGCCCATTTGGTGACATTAGTCAACATGACTGAATCACCTAGAGCCATATTTTAGACCATTGAGTGGTAGCCCTGCCACAGCATGCAGTCTGTGTTCCATGCTCTCCTATCTTGAGTATACTGTGCACAACAGTAGATGCCCAAAGTGGTTGGTCTATACAACTCTTCCACTTATAGGGCACCATGTACAGTCTGTGCTGCTATCCCACAACTCCGTTCATTGGTGAGTTTGAGATGGAAACACTCAACATGTTTTTCTGAGTTTGGAGAAACCCCACAGAGACAAAGGGAAAACAAGCAAACTCCAAACAGGCATTGGCTGGAGGTCAGGATCAAATCATGTACCCTTTGCATGGGAGGCGAATACCCTAGTCATTATGCTGTTACATGCAAGAAGACTGTCTAAAATATGACAGCTTGAATTAGTAGTGTCCAGTTCGGGTATCTCAGCACGTGGTTGTTAAAACAGTGGCCCGTATTCTTCTGTCATTTAAACTGCACACTTGCTAAGAATGACCCTGTCTATGTACAAGAATTAGAAAGGATAACAATGTCTCAGACCTAAACAGTGAAAAGCCTTTGCTATCCATAGACTGTCTCGTATGCAGTTTAAAGAAGAATCTTACTTATGTTTACAAGTTCTTGCACACAACTGCTAGTAAGAATACAGCACACAGAAATCACTGGCCATGGCACTGTGCCCATATTATCCCAACCTGTATAGCTGGTGACAAAGGTATCCAGCCATACAAGGGATTTGCAGCAAACACTGACTACTGTGCATCTTAGGTTGTTGAAGCCCTTAAATATCACATAAACTGAAAAGGAAATGCATCTAAAAAATGTAGAACTTCTCTATTCACTAGCAACTCTACCCTATGCCCAATATTCCTGTTGTATGTGTTATACACATTCTCAGATCACAATCCCTTAAAACACACAATGTAGAGATAAATATCAAAAGTGGAGTGGAAACTAAAGAGCTGCATTGAACAGTTTCACCTGTGGGTGTTACAAGTGTACCACAGCATTAATTACCAGTACTTATCTCAAAAGAATGCTTCTGAAAGCATCATATAAACAATAATACTCAACGGGGCACCAAGTAGTTTCCCATCCTATAATACGTGATTCAAATTCCTATGGAGATTTACACATCATATCTTGTCTGCTAACCACTCGTATTTCTGTTTCTTTAATTACCTGGCTGTATAACTGTCTATTGTTGATCTATGCATTGCCCTTGTAGGTAGATCTGTGCTGACATTGCTTCTCTTGTGCTCTTCCATTACAATGTAGACCAGGCTGAAGCAGTATGTACTATATGATGCAGGTGAGCTGTAGCTGAGAGGTGTTTAGACATTCATTTAATCCTACCTTATTTAGATGCTTCTTACTGTATTCTACTGTATTCAGCATAGTCTGTGGGAAGAAACTGGGAAACTTCACTTGTGCCCTGCCTACATGTGCCAGTATGAACATCAGTTATAAATAGTTGTGCACATAGCACACTGTCGTAGGTATGGGTACAGTATTCCAAAGCATATGCAAATACATTGCACACAATATTGACTATATCTATGGGGGGGGTTTGTACACACACACACACACACACACACACACACACACACACACACACACACGTTCATAGATTAGTACTAGGCTAACTGCCCTTTTGGGCCATTTTAAGCCTAGCCAATTACCCCATGTGAGAATCAAACCATGCACCTTGTGTCTGTAAGGTAAACGTCTTAACTATTATGCCAACCTCCCAAGCCCCATTTTTCCCATTCCACTACCTTGTATTGAATATAGTTTTCCCACCTAAGTGCCATACAGACAAAGACAACAGAGATGACTTTTTACCTCTTGACCCTATTGCAATATTTTCCTGTTTTTTGGGAGGGGAGGTCCTTGTGCTGCACCTGACCTTCAGATCATAGCCTCAACTTCAGTTCCTCTTGACTTTACACTTTGTATTACACCCCAGGTGGAGTTACTCGCAGGTGGGGAAGGGGCAGTTATAGCATTACTTATAACATGCTACCTTTGGGGTGGAAATGCCCAACAGAGTGGCAAAGGTGAATTGGAGAATGACATATGGAGGCATAGAGGCGCAGGGATGCTTGGGCCATCATATATACTGCTCGTACCAGGCTTTTGCTTTTAAACCTTACTATTCTCTACAATTCAGGCTGATGTCCACAAAGTTAGCATGTAGTATTACCATGAAAGAGATACCTGCAACTACATGGTGCTGCACCCCTCATTTCTTCTCCATCTACTGCACCTACATCTCTGTTACTTCCTGTGGTTTCCCTACAAGGGACTCATATCTGCTCTAATTCTGCATGTCCTTATTTGCCCCCCCCCCCCAAATAGAGACAGACCCGACTATGCTTCATGATCTTTCTCTCTCACCTTGCCAGCTCCTGCAGGTGTCTAACCTGCTAGATGAACAGGAGTCACATTTATGGCTTTATTCCTCTATGCCAAGGGTATTGATCTATCTTTAGTATTTAGATTCTACCTTAAATTGCTGCTTGTACTGAAGATTATGGCTTTAGATCCTTAGAATAGTCTTGATCTTGAGGTAAGTAATGTTGCATGGATACTCTATCCTGTCTGTTCTGCCTGCTTGTCGGCAAAAGCTTGTCTTCTGTTTTTAAGACATTACTAGTTTGAGTCTCACAATAAGAGATCTTCTATGACTTTGTCTAGTTATTTAATGCCACAAGCAAGGTTCTTGATTAACAAGGTACTAATGAGACGAGACCTGAACTCTTGAATTATAATGGATGGATTTGAAACAGTTTTACATTCAAGAGTTAATCAAAGATTTGAGTCTCAGTAAACCAATCAATAATCAGGTAGCTGGATGATGTGTCAAAATAATGATTTTTCACTTAATGGATAAACTTAAAATTTACCTTTGCATCTGTTAGTATTATCAAGTGTGTGCACTGAAATGAATACCCTTTAATGTGCCCCCATTTTGGTTTATAATAACGTCTACTTCATAGATTTTAAAATTGGTACATGAATGCTTGATAAGAAAATGAATAAACAGCCATAGAGCTCTACTTCATTTTATCAGTAATTTACATATATGGGCAGAATTTCTGTACCATCAACAGGAGTGTGACTTCATTGTTGAACAACCCCGTGAATAAATAATATGTGAAATGGGGTCACAGCAAAAGGAGACTGCGTCTTTACTTCAAAGGTACCATGGTGATGGGATATGGCCCACAGTGTGTCTGGAACCGAAGTCCATAATGAGTTTTTGTTTTCCTAGAATGCACGCACATATATTTTGTTTCATTCACAAGATCATCTGATTTATCTTATCTCTGACAAACTATGTGAGAACAACCAGAATCAACCTTGCCAAATATCTAGTCATACCCTTTATAAAGCATAATGCAGTTTCGTCATTTAACATAGAAACTGGGTTTACTAGGCAGAGGAGAAAGTTAGAAAATAACAAAGAAAAGTAAGAGCAGAGCAGATCAGTAATCCTAATGTTATTTTCATAGTTATTAAGGCCACCCTTTAAATATAGTGCTTCCCTCTTATGCCGGCAGACACACACACGCTCACACACACACACACATACTACATATATATATATATATATATATATATATATATACACACACACACACACACACACACACACATATACTACATAGATATATATATATATATATATATATATATATATATATATATGCGCACACACACACACACACACACACACACACACACACACACACACACACACACACACACAAACGCACATGCTAGGCACATTGTTTTTGGTAAAGAGTACATTCATGTGCATAGGTTGTAATCAATAGATTTGTTATTAGGATAGTATCAACTTTAAATAAGAGTCCCGTTTCACTATAAAACAAAATTCGTTGTCAACTACTAAAATGATTTTATACAATTCTAATTTTATATACTAATTAGTGTTAACATGGCTATATAGTTATCCACCTTCATGAAAGTAAATCTGCTTTACCTGGAAAAAACCCTTTGTGTCATGAACCAAGCCTACTCTTACCTTTTTACTATTACCTCAGTGTTAACATGGTTGAATGAAGCACCCTCTGAGAAATGTTGTGCAATAAACATAAGTGAGACATTTATACTATCACACAGAATGCCACTAAAACACTATTTTAATTAATAACCAGTTATAGTTACAGCTGGATATTTTACTAGGCAAGATGGAATAAGCTGTCAATCTGTAACTAAAAAGCAAATAATGGATAATATAAACTAAGCATTACGTACTTATGACCTAACAAAACTACATAGAATGAGTAATAATGAAACACCTATAAAAATCAGTGTGTTATCAATTCCCACACATAGAGGAGTGTCCAATGTCCTTGTTATGTGCCCTCTTTCAGTCTCTCTGTCTCCCAGTCTATTGCCAGGCTGATGGAATTGTAATGTGTCAGCTCGTTTTAATTACTCTTGCCACGTGTTTCTGTAACTTAGAATATAGAGAACTCATGCTCAGCACAATTCATTTAGCATTTTAAGCTGCATTATTTGATAGCCATTGGTGTATCAGAAGAAAATGTTCTTGTGCACTCAGGGTATCTAGTATTAGTAAATTCTAACTGCTGCACCGAAAAAGACATAAAATATATCTAAACACTCTATTTAATCATATAAGACCGTTATTTTCCATGGAGATATAACAACTTATTTCCCAAATTTATATATTCAAGGGGTGGGGGTAGTTGTATCTTAACTCTGTTGTTCTCATTCTTTTTTTTTGAATAAGATACTTGTAATAAACTGAAATACACAGGTCAAACATAATACAATCACATGCTATTTTTCAATTGCATAGTATCAAATATAATTTCAACTGTTGCCCTAAGAATGGATAAGTAACACATGAAGAATCTAGTGCATCTCACAAGGTAATATGTAAGTTTTACTTTTCAGGATAACCTTTCTTCCTTTTAATTTATTCAGTTGTAGCAATGACTTAGCGGTTATCCTCTTGATAATGTCTCACCTTGCTCATATTTTCTAATCTGTACACTGACACTGTCCCTGCCTCTTACCCTATGCACGCACTTACAAAAACCCTTGCCCTAACATTAGTAGTGCACAAGACATTCAAACACACAGGCACATAAGCAATAAACATGCAAAATATTACATCTAACCCCTAACCTAACCCTTACTCTAAACCTAATACATAGTGAAACACATCCATACTCTATTAATAAATTGCCTCCAACAAACTCACTCACTCACTCACACACACACACACACACACACACACACATGTATGTACATAAACACTACACACACACACACACACACACACACACACACACACACACGTATGTACATAAACACTACACACACACACACACACACACACACACACACACACACACACACACACTCACACACAGACACTCACACACACACACAAACACATGTATGTACATAAACACTACACACACACACTCAAACACACAGTCACAAACACACACACACACACACACACACACACACACACACACACACACAAACACATGTATGTACATAAACACTACACACACACACACACTCACACACACTCACACACACACACGTATGTACATAAACACTACACACACACACACACACACACACACACACACACACACACACACACACACACACACACACACACACACTCACACACGTATGTACATAAACACTATATAAATATGTACAGTATTCTGGCTCTAAACATTTTCATACCACATTGATTTCTTATGCCACTTATTTTCATCTGAATGAAACTTCTAAAAATTCTCCTTTAAGTGGAGAGTAGCAGTGGATTAACTAGCTGTTGCTGCTAAAATCAAGGCACTGTTTTACTTGTCTGAGGTGTTCAAAGAATTTCCTTTTAAATTTGAAGCAAGTGTTGTTTTTTTTGAATAGTACGTGTCCACATATCTGTGGTAGCATTAATACATCTATTTTCCAGAACTGACTGCAGTACTGTTATTGTGGGAATGTAGTCAGTATGGGGCTGTTATATTTGGGTGTCATTCACTTTCGTTACAGAGTCGTCTGGAGAAATACATGCAGGATTTACATTTTTTCAAATGTTGCGCATGTTGAAATAAGGAAGACTGAATGGGTATATCTAAGGGAAGCAAGGTTTAACAGTTTAATCCAATACCTTTGGCTATACCAAACGTTTTGGCATTAGCAGGTGCAAGCATATGTTTGTAGATTACAGTTAGACTTGGATTTAGGGCTAGATTAAGGGATAGACTTGGTGCTGTGCATGTGTGTTGTTGCATGCAGTGTGTGCCTGAGTGTTACGGAAAGGATTTTTCTATGTTAACATGTGGAAATTGCATTAGCTGCGGGGGCAGGGTTATGGTTAGGTTTAGCATGCATTAGTACGGTGATACAAGATGGTGATTTAAGACCATGACTAGTAATACTCTACAACTGCAAGTGCTGCCAGCAGGGAGTCTAAAGACAAGAAATCTTCTCTTGAATAGAGAGAGACACTTTCATTTTTCTGGACTGAATATCCTAAATCAGTGAGAAATGTCCTTTCTAACCCTGCTCAGTCAATATATGGGTGTAGTACTGACTTTGATGACATTATTATTCTATATTCTATATAAAAATTTAAGTGGGGGGATATTTAGGAAAAAAGCCTCAAGTTAGGGACACTTGCATATACTGCTACTACTAACTTAGATGATCTTAAAAATTGTTTTAGGAGTGAAAGAGCAAAATATTGAGCCACAATTAAGGGAGTACCTATAAATTAGGTTAAGATGAGAGGTATGATGGATGAGATTATGAGAGATAGTTTTATAAACATGTTTTTAAACTCCTGCAGTCCATGCTTTGTGTGAGACTCTGGGGGATGGTTTATTGCAGTCCATATGTGTAAAATGTTGTATAGGCAACAAAATAAATTAGAAAGTAGTCTAGGTGTACAATATTGCCAGGTTAGGGGTACTTTTACATAAGCTTGTAAGATGGGGAGCCCACTACCTCCACAGGTTAGGGGTACTTTTACACACGCTTGTAAGATGGGGAGTCCACTACCTCCACAGGTTAGGGGTACTTTTACATAAGCTTGTAAGATGGGGTGCCCACTACCTCCACAGGTTCGGGGTACTTTTACATAAGCTTGTAAGATAGGGAGTCCACTACCTCCACAGGTTAGGGGTACTTTTACATATGCTTGTAAGATGGGGAGTCTACTACCTCCAAAAGTTAGGGGTACTTTTACATAAGCTTGTAAGACGCAGAGTCCACTACCTCCACAGGTTAGGGGTACTTTTACATAAGCTTGTAAGATGGGGAGTCCACTACCTCCACAGGTTAGGGGTACTTTTACATAAGCTTGTAAGATGGGGAGTCCACTACCTCCACAGGTTAGGGGTACTTTTACATAAGCTTGTAAGATGGGGAGTCCACTACCTCCACAGGTTAGGGGTACTTTTACATAAGCTTGTAAGATGGGGAGTCCACTACCTCCACAGGTTAGGGTACTTTTACATAAGCTTGTAAGATGGGGAGTCCACTACCTCCACAGGTTAGGGGTACTTTTACATAAGCTTGTAAGATGGGGAGTCCACTACCACCACAGGTTAGGGGTACTTTTTACATACACTTGTAAGATGGGGAGTCCACTACATCCACAGGTTAGGGGTACTTTTACATACGCTTGTAAGATGGGGAGTCCACTACCTCCACAGGTTAGGGGTACTTTTACATAAGCTTGTAAGATGGGGAGTCCACTACCTCCACAGGTTAGGGGTACTTTTACATACGCTTGTAAGACAGGGAGTCCACTACCTCCACAGGTTAGGGGTACTTTTACATAAGCTTGTAAGATGGGGAGTCCACTACCTCCACAGGTTAGGGGTACTTTTACATAAGCTTGTAAGTTGGGGAGTCCACTACCTCCACAGGTTAGGGGTACTTTTACATAAACTTGTAAGATGGGGAGTCCACTACATCCACAGGTTAGGGGTACTTTTATATACGCTTGTAAGATGGGGAGTCCACTACCTCCACAGGTTAGGGGTACTTTTACATACGCTTGTAAGATGGGGAGTCCACTACCTCCACAGGTTAGGGTACTTTTACATAAGCTTGTAAGATGGGGAGCCCACTACCTCCACAGGTTAGGGGTACTTTTACATACGCTTATAAGACGGGGAGTCCACTACCTCCACAGGTTAGGGGTACTTTTACATAAGCTTGTAAGATGGGGAGTCCACTACCTCCACAGGTTAGGGGTACTTTTACATAAGCTTGTAAGATGGGGAGTCCACTACCTCCACATTTTAGTTGCAATTTTTTTCTACCTATCTTATTTTTTTTAATTCGTCAGACAGAGTCAGGAAGGATCATTAGGAGCTTTCTGAGATAATCTGCAAATGAAACTACACTGCAATTTTGTGTCTTTCGGCTTTTCCCGGTTAGGGGTCGCCACAGCGGAACTCCGGTCCGCTAATTATTGGCAGTTGATTTTTACGTATCGGCTTGCAAGGCCTGACACACAACGCCCATTCACGCATGTCTCCACGCAGAAGACGCTCTAGCTGAGAATCGAACCTGACAGCGTCTTACTGTGAGGCGACAACGCTACCGCAGCACCACCACCGCGAGTGAAACTACACTGCAATGTAGAAACAAAATGGACTTTTTATTGATTTTGTCTCAGTAACCTATAAAATGACATCAAAGTAATAAAACCAGCAATGCTTACAGTTTAAATGAACTTTTGAAAGCAGCCAAACAGTATAGTCCAATATAATTTATAGCATATATTTACTTTAAAGCTGTTATAGAAAATCTATAAATGTAATCATTACTTTGAGTCTAACTTTTAAGACTCACTTAAGTCTGATAGTTTCAGTCAAACATAAGTTGTTTCTTTTCTGTAAAAGCAGCTGCCATCCCATGTCTTGTGCGCCAAAAAAGGTTTCCAAGTCTCTCTCTAATTTCCAGAGACATGTGACCAATAATAATGAGTAGGAACTTTTAGAAATTGTTGCTGACATACCAGTGAATGTCTGCATATAGGATTTATTGTGCCTTTTTCTTTAAAGTATAAGCACGCCTATGAATCCTATGTAATAGGCTGTGGGATGTTATCTCTACATAAGACATATCTGACCTGTTACAGGTGGCAAGATAAATCATACCCGAAGTGTACAGGTGTACTTGCTCTTGTACTCAAACCTATTCTGCATGCAGCAGGTGAACATTGGGGTAATATGGCAACACTATTGGCATATGCTACACTTAAAAGTACCCTTTTGTTTGGTTTGTTACTATTTGCCCTGTCTTGAACTTTAGTTCCCCCCCAAGATACACTTGAAGTTGAAATTTCTTTTGATTGAAAAGTGGGTTTACTGTATTTCCATGAGGTATCTTCTAGTCTGGTGTAATACTGTATCTGTAATATAAATGTTGTCAATGCTATAGTATAACACAATCCTCTTGAGTGACTTCAAGTATCCCTTCATTAATTGGGAACCCTACTCTACCACAAACAAGTTTGAACAAAGATTCTTGGGTTTGATTAATGCAAACTCCTTGTAACAACTAGTCCAAATCCCAATGTAGATCTCAGAAATATTACACTTGGTTCCCCACAGTTACCAAATCACTGATCAAATCTGACCATCTTGTTATATCATTTACTGCATGTATGAGACCTATTTCACCAAATTCCTTCAATATTCAGAGACTACCCCAAGGCAAATCTATTCCAGATAACTGATGAGTTGTTGAAATTCAAACCCCTTTTCACCTAGGAGACCCTGCTTCACACACTGCGATTTTCACAATTAAATTCTATGCCCACCCCCATCCTAGCACTGAGGCCTCAATCCTCATTAAACAAAAATGTATTTCCAAACAAACCCATTTGGTGCAACCCCAATATCAACAAACTTTTCAGTAAGAGGAAGAAATGCCTAGTCTGTAAAAACAAATTTAACACTGAGTTAGCTAGAGAAGAGCTCAAAATTTTCAAAGAACTTAGTCATCCATGAGCAAATATGAATGTTTAATTTGCAGCCATGCTGAGGATAACTATGAAGCCTTCTTCAACAGTATCATTAAGATAAGAATTAATAACCAGCAATACTCTGACACAAAATAACATCATATAGTCATCAACATATTAGTGTCCAAATTCAGCTCAAACTTTTCTCCCTTAACTCTCCCAAATTACTATGACCATATTAGCATGCCTGTGTCATTTACCTTAATCACCTCTAAGCAAGTCCTAAGCACTCACTCCAAGGCTAAAACCATGATCTCCAAGTACAGAGGCATTCTTCCAACCCTGAACTCTGATTTTGATTTGTTAAATGCAGATCCTGCCTCTTAAACCTGATGGACTTTTTTGAACACGTAGTTACCAGCAGTATCCTTCACAGATCATTCCTAGACCACTCCTTTTTGGAATTTACTAACTGATGCTATTGAAGTCACCAAAGGACTGTGGGTGATAAACTTTGTCAATGACCACAAACTCAAAGCTGTTGTAAGTATGCCAGATGACCTATGTATTCTCCAGGAGGGCTGACTAATGCTAACAAATGGTGCATAGAACATGGCCTTAAACTAAATGCCAAAAATCCAGCATTGTATCTTCTGGCAAGCTTGGGCACTCCTACTCCTATCACATAGTGACACCCCTTGTTTCCTTCATGGGCATTGACATATCCTTTGGCCATCATGTGACCACAGTTGTTAGAAAATACTTATATATAGCCAGAATAATCACTGCAAATATATCTTCTATATCTAGGAGGTCATTCTTCCCCTCTACTCCTCCATTTTCAAGCTAATAATGCCCAACAGAGTGAGTGTTACTGTGTAAATAATGCCCATTTTGTACAGGCCTCTACACCCCTGGAAGGGCAGTATTTCTACAATAGCACATACCTTAGAGGATATTATTGCACTTAGAGAATGGGTTGTCTGCATAATTGTTGTTTTACCTACTTATTTTTTATTACAATATTATTTTTTATATAATATATATTTTATATATATTTGAAATAAAGTAGTTCCTCTGCCTAATGTTTCAAACTTACCGTAGTATATGTAAATGGTGGTTGGAGGAAGTATTTTATATCCAAAATATAACATTTTCAAAAATATCCAGATATTTACTTCATTTCTTGGGGGAGGGCCCCTTAGTCCTAAAATGTGTCATTTGTCGTTAGTCATTGGGATTGAAGTCAATACATAATGACAAACATTTCAGTTTCAGACTTTATTTCATATTGAAAATGCATGCTGAAACTCCTTTTATTCAAGCAACTTTAAAATTTTATAAGTGCAATATTTATTTGTTCCTACTTTCTGAGTATTTCTGCCCCCTTTCATGGGCACCAGAAACACAGAGCATGGGGGGAGGGGAACCCCCCCCACACTTTTGCAGATCATCCATACCTCTGCCATTTCGGTTTCCGTGCCTCCAACTGCTGTGATGACATCAGCACACATATTTCCTTTTTTTTTTGCGAGCAGGAACACAGGTTTATTCAAGCTGCTGCCTGCAGAAACGTTGCAAGTGGGAACACAGATTTATTCAAGCTGCTGCCTGCAGAAATGGAAAGGATTTATTCTCAGAAGCTGCATCTGGACTGACAGCATTTAATTGCAGAGTGGAGCAGGAATGGACAGAAGCTGGATGCTACCAGAGGATGGAGTCTGTTGTCTGTCAGAGTGAGTACACTGCATATTGTTGCAGTGGTGTGTGTGTGTGTGTGTGTGTGTGTGGGTGTGTGTGTGTGTGTGTGTGTGTGTGTGTGTGTGTGTGTGTGTGTGTGTGTGTGTGTGTGTGTGTGTGTCTGTGAAAATGCCCCAGCAGGATACATCTTGTTGCTAGAGGTACTCAGGCTCAAACTCTGTACCTTGGGTATAGGTAAAAAGAGCCTAAAGTCCCTAGCCGCCATCACTTGTGTATTTATGCCTCACATTGTTGTTCTGTTCCTCTGGTTTTGCAGGACTGGTAAAATAAAACGTTGTACTCTAGCAATTTTCTAAGGTTATAAAATCAGTATTTGAAATGTGTCCCTAAACCTTTTATTCTAGCAGTTTTCTAAGGTTATAAAATCAGTATTTGAAATGTGTCCCTATTTTGGGGCTATATTCCCCCATTATTGGCTTTGTTCTGTATTATTGTGCTAAGAAGTTGAGAGCTATGGTGAGAAGAGAGAACTGAATTCACTAAATGATATGATAGCCATTTAAGTTTGTCTTCCTGTCTTTCAAGAAACTGCTGGTTTAGTTTAGTGGTATGTTGCTCTGACTGTAGTGCACAAGATTCTGGGTTCAAGACTTGGCAGTGAAATGCATGGTGGTAACAACAATTTATGCAAGCAACTTTCCAAAACACAATGTTTAAAATGTGTCCCTGTTTTTTGGCCTTTTGCCCCTCCAATTGAAAATAAGTTCAAGAAGCTGTGCAACATGCTTATGGCTTACACTCTACTGTGATTCTGTATTTATGGAAATGTTCTGAATAGGGCAGTTTTGTCATTATTGGTGCATGCATTTTGCTTCATTGCCTACTGGAAAAATGTTCAAACAATAAATTTAAAATGCAATTGTGTGTGGAAGTAGACTGTTATCATGGAAATGTTCTGAATAGAGCAGTTTTGTCATTATTGGTGCATGCATTTTGCTACATTGCCAACTGGAAAAATGTTCAAACAATACATTTAAAATGCAGTTGTGTGTGGAAGTAGACTTTATGATGGAAATGTTCTGAATAGGGCAGTTTTGTCATTATTGGTTAATGCATTTTTGTTTCATTGCCTACTGGAAAAATGTTTAAACAATAAATTTAAAATGCGCTCTAACTTAAGTCTAACAAGTGTGCTGTATTATACAAGGAATATAATTTAATACAATCAGGAAGGTGAATGAAGGAATGCATACATGTATCCATGGCCCTAAAAATGTGTTTGAAAACAGCCCAGAGGAAAGTGTGAAAGGCTCAAAATCTTGGGCAAATGTTAAGCTTTACTTTTGTTAACAAAGCAATGGATGAAGGTAAAACAGTTCACACCACATTGACTTGACTTGGCCAAGCCTTTTGACACAATCCACTACTCAGGTGTAGTACAAAAGATGAATAATGTAGGAGCAAACACTTAGATCACCAGCTGCATTGCTAACTTGGCTCACAGGATGCAGGAGATCAAAACAGGGGAAGAGACCAGTCACCAATGGAGTCCCCCAGGGTTCGGTGCTGAGACTTTTTCTGTTTGGCATATACATCTCAAAAGTATAAGGAAATACCAAAGAGCTTTGGGCCAGCTAAGTTTGAGATGACTGAAAGCTAGGAGAAGTTATTGAATTCTGAAATAACTTAACCATCATGCAGGAAGGTTTGTCCCAAATAACTGGTGTCAAAATCATGACAATGCCCTCTGAGAACTTATCCAATTGTTTGGCATTTGGGAATTTGTGTGTACAGTGACCTAACTTTTGCCCAACATGTGCCCAGAGTCATAAGAAAGCTTTTCTATATTGCACAACTTATAAACAAATTGATTGTAACTAGATCTAGAGATGTTGTTGTCCCCCTTTACATAGCTCTCATTATGTCAATCATTTTGTATAATGCCCACCTTAGCATGTATCTGTCCAGCCCCATGCAACAATTGGAATACCTTCAGAGATACCTTACCAAAAGGATACAAGTCCTAAACAATAGGTCTTGCATGAACCAATTCAAAGATTTATTACTATACTCAGTATTCTACAGAGTGCTTAGAGGTGACATGTCTGGCATACAAAGCATCCTCCGACATAATACAGATGGACCTACTGAATATCAACAAGTCAAATGGCATCAGAAATACTCAGTCCAGATATGTAAACTGAATGTTGTGGAGAGATGGATATAAATCACAGAGGCTACCACTGTTCTGGAACAGACTATCCATAAAAATAAAGCAAAGCTCATCCATCCATATTCAAATGCAACTTGGATCTATGGATGGGTACTAGAAAATGTACTCCAGGATTTTCCCTCATGCCACTAATGGATAGAGGCAGTTCCTAAATGCTGCATCCATTACATGGCCCCCTCAAATTATCTATGGTATTTGTTCTCACTAGGGCTAATATACAATTATCAGCCATGGGGATAGCTAAGGCCAATCAGAAAATGTTAATTCAAGCACCAAAAGGGAATTGGCTAAGCTTAAAATGTCCTCCAAGTGAACCTATGTTGTGGTAGCAAATAGTTATAAAAAAATGCCCCTTTTTAGTTCACTAAGTGCCCCTGTCACCCCCCCCCCCCACAGTCTTTAACAGCTTCTGGCTCCCATGCCACCTTTATTTTAGGCTTTATTCAGTTTCTTGAGCTAAGAGGTGGAGGAGAATGCTGCCACTGCTCGATCATACCCCGCCCCCCAACAAGAACACAGTTGTGGTTCAGAAAATGCATGCTAACTTCTTTTTTTATTTTATAGTTGCTGAACAGCAAATGCTTTGCTTAGTGAGTGTATAATGACAGTGGCCATTAACTTTTGTCAATCAAACCCCCACGGCAGCTTAATACACTGCCATGAGGTGACAGACCCATTTTTCAGAGGGCATTATTTGTATATTAACACCTTGCTGGAGAACGTTCATTCTGTACTCAGGGTGCCCACTTCGATATGGATTTGCCTGTGCAGATGGCCCAGCCTAAGAGACCTCAGTGTTTCCTTAGGCATTAAAAGGGCATGATGACCTTTACTTAACCTGACTGCTTTAAAGTGGGTAATCTCCTACCACTGAAACCTAAATGGGACCTGTCAGCAGGAAAGATATCTTTGCATGAAAAATGCCTTTTTTATGGAACACACTCCCTTTAAAGGTCAAGCATTGCAGATCCATGAATGTTCTTAAGTATAACATGAATAACCTGATGGACAGTTATACATTGTTTATATTACATTCAATAACTTTCAGAATTGAGGGGAACTTCTAAATACCTAATATTCTTGATGTCTTCTAACATTGAAATTGCCTGATTTGTATAATAACCCCTTTCAGTAAAATATTTTGCATAAACAAAGGTTTCGTTTTCAGGTTAATTATTTTCTGATACCAACTTATTAATCGCATTCATCTAAAGTGACTGAAGAGAGGCACTACCAGCATATAAGTAAGAATTTACAATGGATTTTGTCCTGAATATGGCTGATTTAAACAAATGTCATGAACTGTTTCTTAGAAGACTGCACTGTCCATACAAGAAACTCTGTAGTGATATTAATTTAAGAATTTCTTCTAAAGTTTCTTCTGTGCCAAGCTATACAGTAAAAATATTGTGTCTGAAGAGACCACAAAAGACAAGACATTGCTCAAAGATAGAGACGTGTGTGTATGTATATATATATATATATATATATATATATATATATATATATATATATATATATATATATATATATATATATATATATATATATATATATATATATATATATATATATATATGGGATCCGTACTGATCCCCAAATGACAACATCACCGAATCACTTTCGGCAGGGCATACTTGTGCGAAAGTGCTTTTCACCGAAGCACTTTCATGTAAGTATGCCTGTTGTGGAGATCGTACTATGGTGCGGATAAGGGAATATTCCCTTTTCCTCACTGTAGTGTGATCTCGGAGTGAGAATATTAAAGTAGGAGGGGTGTGGGGGTCACAGCCCCCCACATGGAGGGTGCGGGGGGGCTTGCCCCCCTGCATAAAAGTAGATGTATTGTTTGTTTTTTTTAACACACTTTAATGAAAGGGCTTTCATTAAAGTGTGTTCAGTGATTGTAGATTCGGACTATTGAACTTTCATTCAATAGTCCTAGATCCATATCTCTCTCTCTCTCTCTATAAATATATATATATATATATATATATATATATATATATATATATATATATATATGAATGATTCCTCTCCAATTCCCTCAGTACTATATTGAAGAAGGCTTGCTCTTTGGCTGCTTCCATGGCTACACTATTGGACTAATGAAAATTGATCCCATCACAAACAAAAAAAAGTTTTATCAAAATATAGTCCAGTGAACAGCAAACCACATCAATGTGTTCTCTCAATATAATTCTTCTGTCTGCTGTTTTAATTCATGGTATGTGCTCAAAGTTCTAAAAGAACGGTGTGGGCTCATTAGTAACTAATAACATCGTTGCTATAATTTCTTGTGGGTTATGTGTGAAAATCCACTATAAATAAACATGTTAATTTCCCAGAAGAGAGAAGACACAGATCAAAACTTCCACATTATGCATATGCCTGTGAATCCTTTACTGCTGACTTTTGAAAATCAGTGTAAATAATATAATCACAAGGCATTATTCTACTATCATCAGCTGTCAAGGCTTTGCAATAAACTTCTCAGAACATCAGTTCAAAATGTGAAGTAAATGTTAGGTTCTCTCATTTGATTCTCGGCTGGAGCATCTTCTGTGTGGAGTCTGCATGCCCTCCCCCTTGGTCGAGTGAGATATAAAGAAATGCAGGTAGGTGTGTGCATGAATGGGTGTGCCTTCTTTGAAGGTTGGGCGACGGGCTGGCAACTCGGCACCGTAAAAATCTGCTGCCAATTATTAGCGGACCAGAGTTCCGCTGTGGCGACCCCTAACAGGGAAAAGTGGAAAGACATTACTTTTCTCTCACAAAATAAAATACATCATGAAACAAACAAATTCCTTTATGGGATATGTAGGAATGTGTATAGAATATGTAGAGGGAGGGTGATAATGCATAACTCTAGTACTGTAAAAATAAGTAACTACATAGTCACAGTAAACAGAAGGTGAATGTGTGGTTACCCATCCAGTTACCTACATTGCACTGGAATAGAGAAAGAGAACAAATTGCTTTATGATAGTTGCAAGTTATTCCTGGTACTGTTTCCTGAATTTGCTAACATTTAAAAGTCTAATGAGACTGCCCACCACTTGAAAAAAAAATAATAAATAAGAATCAGAGGGGCAGACAGCCTCAAAATGAAAATCTACACATCTCAATAATAGCACAGGAAAAGTCCTTTAAAAATTGGCCACAACATGCTGGAATAGGTTGCCTACAGAACTTATTGCATCCCCTACTATTAAAAAATCTAAGGTACCATCTTAATAAACCTACCTGCTATCGTGATTCTGGGTAGTTTATGAATAATTAATTCTATTAGCTGCAAATAATTATAAGCAATTATAAATTATTTTTAATGCTGATTAGAGATAAAACAATCATACATGTATATTTATGTTGTCTTTTGTGCTTCAGCTAATGTCTGGTACCACTGCTTGAAGTTCATAGTATTTTGCTGACGTTCTCTCAACATGTGTTGTGTGGTTTATATAAAAATTATTGCATTGTTTGGTGTGTACTTTGTTGTTGATGAAAATAGTCATGTAATAGTCTTACTCACCAAGTTAACAAACAAAACTTAATAAATAAGCCTATTTAAAACACTTCTTTATCTTTCGGCTGTTCCCGTTAGGGGTCACCACAGTGGATCATCTGTTTCCCTTTCTTCCTGTCCTTTGCATCTTGCTCTGTCACACCAACCAGCTGCATGTCCTCTCTCACCCCATCCATAAACCTTATCTTAGGCCTTCCTCTTTTCCTCTTACCTGGCAACTTCGTCCTTAGCATCATTTTTCCCAATATACCCAGCATCCCTCCTCAGCACATGTCCAAACCAATGCAATCTCACCTCTCTGGCTTTCTCTCCAAACCATCCAACCTGAGCTGACCCTCTAACATACTCATTCCAAATTGTGTGCATCCTTGTTACACCCAGTTCAAATGTTAACATCTTTAACTCTGCCATGTTCATCTCTGACTCCTGCCTTTTAGTTAAATGCTACCATCTCCAACCCATATAACATAGCTGGTCTCACTACCCTCTTGTAGACCTTCCCTTTCAGTCTGTCACAAATCACTCCTGACACTCTTCTTCACCCACTCCAGTCTGGCTGTACTCTCTTCTTCACCTCTCTTCCACACTCACCATTACTCTGAACTGTTGATCCCAAGTATTTAAACTCATCCACCTTCACCAGCTCTACTCCCTGCATCCTCACCACTTTTCTATCCTCCCTCTTATTCACACACATATATTCTGTCTTAGTCCTGCTGACCTTTATTCCTCCCCTCTCTAGAGCATATCTCCATCTCTCCAGGGTCTCCTCAACCTGGTCCCTACTCTCACTACAGATCACAATATCATCTGCAAACATCATAGTCCATGGGGCCTCCTGTCTGATCTCGTCTGTCAACCTGTCCATCACCATTACAAATAAGAAAGGGCTCAGAGCTGATCCTTGATGTAATCCCACCTCCACCTTAAAAGCATCAGTCACTCCCACTGCAAACCTCACCACTGTTATACTACCCTCATACAGATCCTGTACCACTCTTGCATTCTTCTCTGCCACTCCAGACGTCCTCATACAATACCACAACTCCTCTCTAGGCACCCTGTCATATGCTTTCTCTAAGTCCAAGGCTATTTAAAACACTAATGCTGATTATTTGAAAAACCTGTTATTTTACTGCACAGAGGAGCTGTCATTCAGGGGGTTGAATGGGGAGATGATAAACTGGCAAGCAAAGGAGAGTTATATTGCTGGAATTTAATTCATACTCAAGTCTTGGTGAATACCTTCACGAGGTGGACCCCATTATTCACAAAGTCTCACCAAGATAACGCTGATATATAGACTGTATTTTATATAGCATAAATCATGGACAGTAGTAGGTTAAAAATTTAAAAAGATAGCTGGGTGCACAAGATCCAGGATAAAAAAGTGCCTAATTGTGGTAGGTGCACTAGTGCCAGGAATGGAAAAAATGATTGTGTAGAATCCTGAAGACACGGAAATATTCCCACAATGCAGCTAGGCCAGGCCCAGTGGGAGGATGCCTCCCCGTTGTCAAAGGAAGTAGTAGTCCACAAAAATCACAAAAATGTATTGGCCAGAAAAGAGCCATAAGGATGATACAGTGGACTACTGAGGATAAGAAAGAAGTTATGTAATGTTACTATTATGCAAGAAGTCCAGAATTTCCAGACAGAAGATGCACAATAAGATTGAGAGAAATTAGAGGAAAGAAAAATACTTGCACAAGAAAAACTGTTAGGAGCTTCAAATAAAAATTTGTATTCATTAATACAGATACTTGCACAAGAAAAACTGTCAGAAGCTTCAAATAAAAATTTGTATTCATTAATACAGCAGATTTATGAAAGGCATTATATGGACCAAGAAACCTTGTGTCATTTGGAAAAAAAACTGACTGAGGAAGTGCAAAAATATAAAGAACAAAATCTAGAAATTTTTGAAAGGTATAAAAAAGAGAAATGTGGACATAGGAAAGAAAGAGAGATCTGATATGGTGCAATATTTATGCAAAGACAAAAGCCAAATTAATCAGTACAAAAAAGCAGCCCCGAAGATATATAAAGAGAGATACAGACAAAGGCACCAAGATATGGAAAATTTCACAATAAAAAAATAAGATCACAAAGATGAAATGTAGAACAGAAGATTCGTAAAGTGGAAAGTTCAACGCAGGTTATTGCACAGCATGATGGAACAAGGAGTCCTCCAATTAAGGAGAAACAGGAGGAGCAGGAGAAATCTGAAGAAAAAATATGGGCATGGGAAAGAGAGAAAGATTTAATATCATGCAGTATTTAAGCAATGGAGAAAGCAAAACTAATCAATGCAAAAAGAGCAGCACCAAAGATATTTTAAAGAGAAATACAGGCAAAGCCATTTGGATATGGACATTTTACAATACAAAACGTAAGAAAGGAAAGAGGAAACATAGAAAAGAGGATTAGTAACAGAGAAATTAAAGAAATAGAAACTGAGCTTATGGTTATCTGTGAAGTGAAGGATTTAGTATAGAAAATCTAATTTGATAACATCACAGCAGGATAGAGCAATGGATCCCCAAGTTAAGGAGAAACCAATGGAACAGGAAACATCTGATCAGTTGCCATATGAAGATGCTTTGGAGCCTTCCATATGAAAATAGTAGAAACATTCAGTTGGAGTTGCACAGCAAGGGAAGGAACAGTAAACTGTGGTAACTCTGACACAATCAGTGTTGTAGAGTGATAGACCAGCGAATTCCCAAATGAAAGAGCAATGGATGACACAGGATGAAACTGAAGAGAATGTGGTACAGGAAGATGCTCTGGAACTTTCTGTATAATGCCTGCAGGAAATGGAGAACAAAGAATGTGCCCTCAGTTTAGAAGAAAATGATCTAAGAGAAAGTTGCTTGATTTAATAGACAGGCATTTTAAGACTACAGAAAGTCAACAAGACTCAAAATGTTAGAAGTTTGCTCAAACAAATGAACACAGTAATTAGTACTTTTCATAGAGCTTCATATGATGTAACAGAAGGATATAATCAGAATCACATTTATTGGCCAAGTATGCATGCATACAAGGAATTTGACTTTGGTTTCAGTGACTCGCCAAGTGTGAATTACATAAATGACATGCATACAGCTATTAAGAACAAGACAAACAACATGCATGAAACTATTAAGAACAAGACAAAAAAGTAAATATACATCTACATGCAAGGTGCAAAGTGCAACTCAGTCCAAGAAATGCTGAAATAAACTCTGAAAGAAACAAGTATAAACAATATGTAAACAATACTCCAGAATCCTCAGAGGCTTGGGAACTAGAATACCCAGCCTAATAAGCTGAGTTAACTGTTTATGAACTTGATGGCCTGTGGAAAAAAATTGTTCTTATATCTGCTTGTTGCGTATTAATCTGTAATGCCTGGCTGAGGGTAATAGATCAAAAAGATGGTAGTCTGGATGTGAAGGGTCGGTGATGATTTCCCCTGACTTTTCATGACTCTGGAATAGTACAGGTCCTGTAAGGAGGGCAAACTGGCACCAATGATATTTTCGGCAGACCTGACTATTCGATGTAACATATTTTTGTCATGATTAGACAGAGATCCAAATCACACTGTTATGGATGAGTTGAGAACAGACTCAATGACTGCTGTATAGAACTGAATAAACTGTTCCTGTGAGAGGTTGAACTTCCACAGCTGTCACAGAATGTACATTCGCTGTTGTGCCCTTTTTATGATGAACCCTACATTGGTCTCCCACTTCAAGTGCTGGGAGATTATAGATCCCTAAAACTTGAAGGATTCTACAACTGACACAGCAGTATTAAATATAAAGAGGGAGAGATAATATTGTAGTACCACTCCTAAAGTCCACTGTCATCTCCACAGTTTTAAGAGTGTTCAGTTCCAGATTATTCTGACTACACCAAAGGGCCAGCTGCTCAACTTCCCATCTGTATGCAGACTCATCAACATTCCTGATGAGCCCAACAATAGTTGTATTGTTAGCGTATTTAATAAGTTTGACAGAGGGGCCTTAGAGGTGCAGTCATTAGTGTAGAGGGAGAATAACAGTGGGGAGAGCACACATCGCCGGGGGGGCATCTGTATTGATCCCACGATAGCTAGATGTACATTTCCCCAGTTTCACCTGCTGTTTCCTGTTGGTTAGAAAATTGATGATCCATTGACGGGTGAAAACAGGAACAGAAAGCTGGGAGGGTTTCAAGTGAAGAAGTTCTGGAATTATTGTATTAAATACAGCTACATTAATAACGGATAAAACTTACCACAAAACACAAGGCCGTAAGGGAAAGGAAGGGGGAAATCAAATGCCATAATGGAAATATTGACTAGAGAAAACTATAAAGCAATTAAGACAAGAGGTGTCATTGTTAAAAGAGTATAGAAAAGGGAACACATCAACAAAAATACTAAAAGATAGACGTGATAAAAGCAATAAGCAGTATCATAACAGATCAGGATCTATTGTGCACTATCGCAAATAGTACACTAAAAATAGCAGAGCAACAAAACTTAAAAGATACGTAGATAAATATAAAGGAAAAGTACAGAATAAGCAATTTACTGATGACCTAAAAAGTTTTATATAGAATTGGGAAACAAGGTAATAGCAACAGAAACACCACCAAAAAAGAACTAGATATATTTTGGAAAAATATTTATGAAGATCCTGTGGAACATAACACAGATGCCAAATGGATATAAGAAGTAAAAAAAAGAATAAGGAGTTCAAATGTACAGGATATGAAATGGAATGAAGCAACGGCCAGAGAGATTGAAACAAAAGTTCCTAATTGGAAATCCCCAGGCCCAGATGCAGTACCTAACATCTGATTAAATGTATTAACATCTCTACAAGAAAATTTATCCAGAAGTAAGAACCCTTTGTATGCGTACCCCAGATAGACACCAACCTGGTTAACAACAGGAAAAACAGTGCTCCAAGTTAAAAATTAAAGACCAATAACTTGTCTTCCTATGACCTAGAATCTATACACTGGAACTGATGCTGACAGAGTTTATAGTCATTTAGAAGAAAAGTCAGTCATGGCAATAGAACAAAAGGGTAATAAAAGAAAGTCATATGGAGCAAAGGATCATTTATTGTTAGTCATAATCGAGAACTATAAAAAGGGGAGGAATCTAAGTAAGGCATGATCACTCTACAAAAAAAGCATTTCACAGTATCCCCCATTTATGGATAAAACAGTGCTTAAAAATGTATAAGATACACCTGCTCTGATTGATTACATCACGAAGAGATACAAATCCAAAAGGGAAATTCCAGGGTGAGTCTTTGTTACTGCTGCTCTTTTGTTTTACCCTTTACTGTTGGGTTAACAGATTAGGTCATGGTTACAATTTGGTTCTCAGAAAACAACAAAGTATAAACAGTTGTAATCTTTTTGTGGACAATTTAAAATTGTATATTTCATCAGATGAAGAACTGAAAGCACAACTGCAAGTGGTAAAAATCTTCTCAGATGATTTAAAAATGTCATCTGGTCTTTATAAATGTGCAAAAGCAACCTTTAAACTGCAGCACCAAGAAAACATCTGTTTGGGACAGGAACGTGATATAAAAGAACTTGACCAAAAGGGAGTGTATAAATATTTGGGAACTGATAAAGGATCAACAATAACACATGAACAAATGTGAATAAAACTTAGTAAGGAATAATTTAGAAGACTTAAATTAATATTGAAAACAGCATTGTCATCTAGGAATAAAGTCAAAGCTATAAACCATTTTTTTCTTATTAACTGGCTGTTATTCAGAAATAATCCTGCCACAAGCATAAACTACTGTGGCAAAACAGGACAATTTTCTCACATGCAAAAAACTATGATTCAGAGACAGATTACCCATAATTAGAAAAGAACTCGATATTAATAAATGTCAATGTCTCTGAATTGTGCAACATTACCAAAACTGCTAATCAACACTTTTCTGTGGCTGTTCTCAATGGAGGCCCAGACATCATGCTGGCACAGGCACTCCTCTTATTCACTTTGTCACACACATGCACACACACACAAATACACATAAAGACACAAACACACAATGCATGCACATCATCATTGAAAACAACATCTCCCATACAGGGGCTTGATCATGAAAAGGGGATTCCTGCAACCTTAAGATGGGTTGTGTTGAAAATAAAGTCTTCTGAGATATCCAAAAACTTTAGTGTACTAAAACTGCAGTTGCTGTGCGCTATTCAATATGGAGAAATAAACTGAGGCTTGGGTGAATTCTACTTCCATTTACAATCACTGACAAACATCTGATTAGCCAAGAACAGTAGTTATCCATAAACCTCAATGCCAGTCCAAAACCTAGTGTATCACTGAGAATGCTCAGAATGAAAGACAGGACAGAGATTCATTTAATGAATTAATGAAATTGTGGAGAAATGCACAACTAGGGAAAACTGGCCCTATGCTGAAAGGATTAGGATCCTGTCTCCACATTTAAACAGGGTCTCACTAAAATACATAGACCTTGAAGATATTGATGCATAGAGCTACCAGAAACTGAAACAAGACATTTAGGTTGGGGGGGTCACCCAAGTCTCAGTCTCTCAGTATTCATAACTGGACATTTAGTATTCACTGACTGATAAGGTCACGTATAGTTGATTTAATGTATATGTTATAAAGGTGACCGGAGCATCATATAAGTAAAATTCTGGGAAAAAAAATTCCCTGAAGATCAATTTAAAAGAGCACTCCTTGTCAACTTAAGAAAATGGTTATTGGATTGTGACCCTGTCTTCTGAAATGCTATTTGTTAACTGCTAGTTGTTAACTTTTACTGCTAACTGAAACTGCAAATCTGCAGTCAGGCTTGCATGCACAAAGGGCTAATATCAAGTATTGAATTCTCCCAGGTACTCCTCCTGTATATGATATTGTTGATTAACAAAATGCTAATGTGTAATAGGCCAGACCACTTACCATGCAGAAGGAAACACGATGCAGGGATTATTTGACTCAGAGAGTGACAGCACTATTCTGATCACAATATTTTACGCATAAAACAAATTGTAAATGTAAAATTGAGATAAAATACATACATGATAATAACCCTTTAACAAAGCTAGAAATACGAACCCTTCTAGGCAAATATGTTATATGCATTAGCTCTAGTGCATAAACAACACATGATATGATGACTGACCAAGCCTTTTCCTAATTCAAAGCGCTATGGAAAATATTGGGGTGGTGGGAGTCTCAGTGAAAAATATACAGTTCTAGTAAAGAAAAGAAAAGAAAAGAAAAGACTTTGAAGGCAAGAAAGGAAATTTGGTTCTGAGTTCTGAGTGGAAGAATTAAATAAATCTAAGTCTGAGTCTTTTTGGAAGACTCCATTTATAGCTAAGGCTACAAATAGAAATAACTCCAATTGTTAAAACAATAAAGTAAGGTATCATGGAGTCTAACAGGGAAGGGCCCATAGTTAAGACAGAATAAGAGAAACATTAGTAGAAAAGACTCCAGTTGTTAAAATAATAAAGTAAGTTAGGGTAAGATTAAGTTTTACTTAAGTGTAGTTTTTAGACATAAAAACAGTACTCCCTTTGCTTAGGCCTAGAAAAGCATGGTTGTATCTTTATTATATTTTATTTTATTGGCATTTGTTAACCGGGTTTGTCCAGCTGGGCCAGAGACCCATTTTCACTGGAGACCTGAGGGGAAAAGTCCAGTTACAGTCACTATACTATACATAAAAGTTTGGTTTACAATACATAAAAATTCAGTTTATAATACATAGATTTGCAGTTTACCATAAAATTACATAGAAATTTACAGTGATTAGATAAGAAAACAAATAAGGTAAATCAGATCAGTAGATATATATATATATATATATATATATATATATATATACATAATAGTAGTAAGACCCCCCTTTTATTTTGTTATAGTATCAATAACAGTTTTGAAGTGGTAGAGTGCTGTGTATATTAAGAAGTAGTATTTTAGGAACAGTACAAATTGTAAGGTGTGAGAGATGAGGATGCATGTATAGGGTGGAAGGGGTATCAGGAGGTAGATTAAGATGCTAAGGCAAATATGAGGGAAAAATTGTAGAAGATTAGGATAAAGGATAGTAGTGGAGTTAGGTAGGGTCAAGACACGTACAAGTTTTGGTGTTAAGTGAAGTCTGAATACTTAAAGTGTAATGGGTGTGTAATGGAGCGTATTTGTGATGAAAGTTTATTCCAAGCTTGGGATACAGTTGATTTATACAGTAGTTTACCAATACTTTTCTTTGGTTGGTAGATGTCTAGGAGTTGCTGGTTAGAGGTGTGGAGTGTGCGAGTGGGAGTATAGGAAGATACTATGGAGGGGAGTGCAGAGCAAGAGGATGGTTTATATAGTATGGAGTGAGTAATTTGAAATTGAGATAGAAGGAGTTGTTGTGGAAGTTCAAGCCATTGTAGAGAGTTGAGTGTGAGATAATGATGTGAATTATAAGGGGAGTTTGTGACAAATCTGGCTATTTTATGGCAAGTTTGTTGGAGTTTGGCTAGGGTGGTGGACTGAAAGTTAGGATTGGGGTAGCACAAAGAAGGGAGGGGTGTAGAAGAGCCTGTGCAAGGGAGAGTCTAACATTATAGGTCAAGAATTTACAATTTCAATAGAGCATATCCAATTTTTGGTGAGTTTTTTTTAATACTTTGAAGCATATGCAGGGTAAATTTAAGTTTGTCATCAATGATGGCACCTTAGAAGCTTTGTATGGGATTCTGGTTGTATGGCAGTGGTATTGCAGGATGTGATGAGAAAAGTAGACTTAAGGTAAGGGAGAAAACAAGGGAGGAATAGTAGAGGTTTGTTTTTTTGGGGATTCAGGATGAGTAAATTATCAGACGGTCACTTTTCAACTGATAGAAAAGTGTCCTGGGTAAAAGTGTGAATGTCAGAGATATTGCTGGAAGTGCAGATAAGAGTAGAGTCATCAGAGTATTGAATTAGAGCAGATTGTTTGCAGGAATTATGAAGTTCATAGTAAAGATGTTGAACATGAAGGGACCCAAGATGGAACCTTGGGGAACCGTTGTCACTGGGAGGTAATGTGAGCAAGAGGAGAGCCATCAAACAGCTTGTTGTTTTTGAGACACGTACACCTTTTGGTGTTAAGTGAAGTAAAGCTAGAGAATAAGGCTATCTCGGGCCTCAGCTATTGTATGTGTAAATTTATTTATTTATTTTTATTTATTTATTTTACATTTGTTGACCGGGCTAGTCCAGCTGGATATATGTCCATTTTCAGTGGAGGCCCGGGGAGAAAAGCTCCACAAATTACAGCAACATAAAAGGTCAAGACAAAGACAATAACAGTATAATTTGGTACATAAGAAGTTTTAACAATTATAGTACAAGCCTAAGATTATATATTTTATATTTCAGTAGGAAAAAAAAATTTATCTAAGAATAGATGAATAAGACTAATACATTTGTATTAGAAATGTAGTACAAATCTTTATAACATATTACAAAATTAGATGTAAATGACAGGAGGGCTGTAGTAGTGCTGTGGTTAAGGCAGAAGCCATGTTGAGTGGGTGTGAGAAGGTTCTGCTGGAGGAAATAGTTTAGGAGTTGTATGTGTATACATTTTTCAAGTATTTTGGAGAGAGGAGAGAGGATGGCAATCGGTCAAAAGTTTGATGGGTCAGTTGAGTTCCCCCATTATGCAGGGGAAGGTGAAGAAGGATTTCCAAATTTCTGGCACTATTGTTTCCTGAATAGAGCTATCGATTAATAGGAGTACTGGATAGTCTATGGATTCAGCAGCCAATTTGAGGAAAGTGGGTTGGAGACTGAGGAGGGAGAGCAGAGTTTAAGCTTAAGTCAGAGTGATTTAATGTAGGAAGTTGGAACTGGATGAAAGGAGAAAAGATTATTGTGAGGGCTGGGAGGGGTAGAAGGGATAATTGTGTTGGAGTTGGAGGGTGCAAGTTTCTGGACGGTGTCAATGATCTTCTGTATTTTCATTTTACATGCAGTTTCAATTGAAAGGAATGCTTCAGTACAAATGAATAACCTTCAATCAAGAATACTGATAAGAACAAAATGTGCTAAAAGAATGTGCAGTACATTGAGTATAAACAGATCTTATTTAGATGGTATGAGGCTTGGGAAGCAATGCTGAGGAGGCATGTAATACTTGTAGGAAGTTTGCAGGATTTTGGTATTATTAGGAGAGCTACTTCAGACACCGAAGTCAGTATGTCAGTTTGGACTGATATGCAGAAAGTCATAGCAGTGCATTCCTCAGAAGTTCATTACAGACACTCAAGGTTAAGTGCAGAAGGAAAAATTCTGAGTACAGAAAGATATGCAACTGTCTTTCAGGGTTTCTGAGTACAAAAAACTAAAAGTCAGTTTAAAGAATAAACAATTCTTAGTACAGAAACTACAGATGGTGTAATGAGCACAGAAGCAATAGACATTATAATTCAATCTGTTTCAGTTTATTAGCATGGTTATATGAGAGAGTAAGATTTGATTTGGATATTGTTGACAATTGTTTCTACTGTACATGATAAACATTCTTAACCATGCTACAGTGTATGCATACTTTTATTCTGAAAGGTACAAGAAAGATTTAGTACAAAAAGGAAAGACTGGCACCTGTTCAGCACAGTTCTGGGCAATTAAAAGATTATTCCCAGCCTTATTCTACTTACTTTGGGTCATTCTAGTATGCTATAGTTACATACAGTTTATTAAATTCTTACAGTTAGCATGGAGTCTTAACAGGGAAAGGCCCATAGTTAAGACCATACAAAGAAGAAGTAGTAGGTGTAGAAACTGTTGAAGAAAAAATAAATGTTTTATTGAAGAAATGTGGAAATGAATGTTTTAAGCTTCACCATGCTACACCACATCAGAGAGCTACTCAGAATGAGAATCAATACTCTAAGAGCAAAGAAAGTAAGGCAACTTCTGAAAAGAGAAAGGGAAACCAGCAGTACCATGGTAAATTAAAAATATCTTCATGAGTTATCTTTTTATAGAAGAGTCACTACATGAAAGCAAAAGCCACTAATCATACTTATAGGAGAAGCAGTCATGGCCTCCACTTCATTTCAGAAGACCGATGAAATCATGAAAGTAATACTAACTTGGCTAAGCTCCAAGTAAGCCATCCCAACTTCAAGAAAGCCAAGTGCAATAATGCAGTAAGTGCATGTAGAGAGAATATATTGGGAGTACTTGAGAAATGAAAGGAATAAAGCACCATCACTCTATGCTATGCTGAACTGAAAACCTAGCAGCTCTGCAGGGTAACCAAGGACAAATAGCAGCTACTGAGCCAATTATTAGTTCCAAGGCCTTTTCATACACTTGCAATGTAGTTAGGAGATAGCCAGATTGTGAATGATTAGTTTGCAATGGATATGACAAAATTTAATACGTTTGATAGCTTTTATTGTACTGCTGTTAAGAAGGACATGGATACAATGTATTCAGCTTACCAGAATATGAAATGACTTCACCCAGTGTAGGGTTTAAAAGCCTATTGATACCTTTAATGGTTGTGAAAGCCCCATTTGACACAATAACAATGGATAGTGTAGGTTTACTTATAAAATTCATTAAATGCCTTTAATATATCCTTGTAATCATTCGTTTTATGAAACAAGGTTTCCTGAAGCAGTACCCTTATGAAGTCCATGAAGGAACAATTGCTACTGTTCTTTTCTTCCCTGGCAACTCCTCAATGACTAATGTACCCCATTCATGGCCACAGCAATGCAAGGGCATCTTCTGAAAGTGAAACACCTAAGGACATCTTTGTGTCATCGTGTGAAAGATATGCTAGTGCAACGCTTAACAAACTTTAAAGTCAATGCTATGAAATGATATAGAGATTTGGAACTGGATGGGAGAGGTTTGGACCAACTGCTTCCATATCTTCTCTTTGCTATAATTATCAATGTCTTATATGTTTTTCCTAAGTTGCGCAGTTTCTTTGCTCTGCTATCTAGAACACATTTCTGGCAGGAATTTTCAATTATTTGAGGCTGTGGACTCATTAAACTCTGAGTTTATCTTCTACTAAGAACGTTGGAACTCTACATTTTAATTTTGAACTTCTATCATTTTAAATTCCTCTCGTAAGCAGAAAGGGCTTTAACACTGCTCAGACATGAGCTACTGTAAGAATAATTCTCAGGATTCAACTTTAAAGGATGAGTTACAATCTCTACTAAACAGTATTCATGATTTACCAGTAAAGGTGGACAAAAATGGACAAGAAGCTTGATACATTTAAAGAAGAATGTAAAAAAATGGAACAGTTACAGGAGATTATTTTACTTCAGAAAACTCAAATTGTCAGTATGGTGGAATCATTAAATAATATAGAAGGCAGACTGACTGAAGAAGATTTTGGATTTTGGATTTTTTACTTCAACAAAATACTTCACAGCTTAACAAATTAGATGACCTTAAAACAGATGCAGAAGGAATAATGTAAGTATTTATGGTCTGCCTGAAAAATCTGAAGGTGATAATATGGGTAACTTCCTCACTTGATGGATTCCCAGGATTTAAAATTACCAGAGTCCTTTTCCTTTGGCATTGAGAGTGCACACAGATCCTTGGTGGTTCCTTTCTCATTCAGCATGGCAAAAAATAAACCAAGATCTATCATAGTAAGATTTTCTCATCTCAGGATAAAGAACTAGTTCTAAAAACAGCCTGGTCAAATTCTCCTATAAATTTCAACGACAATATAATAAGATTTGACAATGACTACTCCATGGCAGAGGTCTCCAGAAAAAAAGAATACATTCCCTTAATAAAAGAGTTAAAAAAGAAAATTAAAGTACTTTTGTTGTTTCCAGCTAGACATAAAGCGGAACAAAAACATTTGAAACCCTGGATCTGCTGTATCTTTTTTAACTAATAACATTTTAGACCAGGTGGATGGTATGGATTGCTCCTCTACAACTTTAAAAAGACATGCTGAGAAACATGCCAGGAAAACTACAGATAATAAGAAGAAAAAACTAAAAAACAAATAACCATTTAATACGTCCTTCTTTATATTTTGCATCATACTCAAAAGTTTATTTTTGTCAACATATAGTATTATTCTACTACTGCTATACCTCTGCATCATACAAAAAGAAATATAAGCTTCAACTCATCAACCAAGGTAAAATTATTTCTTTATTTCTTGCATATATCATTTTAATATCTCTATGCTGCTTGTCTGAATATTTTCTTTACTTAATCTAAATAATGCATACAAAAGAAAAACATTTATACGTAACCTCTTTATACATCATAAAAACTTTCTATAGATAAATGCTCCTTTAATATATATCAATGATAAACTTACTAATTTATTGCTAGTACAGCAAAGATTTACTATTTTTTTACAATAATACATGTATGGAATGGTTATCTAATTCTCTAATGTCTGATTGAAATTGATTGAATGACTGTTAATGATTCATAGTTTCCATACTTGGATACTATTTACACAGCTTGTCTATTTCTTTTTTCTTTATCTGTATGGGCTGTACTATTGTACTTTACTATATTACATGTTTTTTTGAATATATGAGCTTTTAATTCTTGGTATAAATATTGGTCCTTTTGATGTGGTTCTGGTGTAGTGAGGTTTTGCTATCATGGATTGTAATTTACTGATCAGATGCCTGTCTCTCTTCTTGGTGTGCATTTAATAATAATTGAGTGTTTGCTGAGTATATGCATATGCCACATTGCTATGGGTATGCTTTCTTTCTCTCTTTGTTTTGTTGTCATTCTTTCAGTATTATACTGTTAAGCCTTTTTTCTTTATAATGAATATTGATTCAAACTTTTTTTTTTTGCTACTAGCTCATGTTTCTTGTGTGTGATAACAGCTGGTCGTAATTTCTTCATATACATTCTACAGCAAAGCCATTTTTTTTCAAATAAAAGGCTCAAGCTTCACTTTAAGCTGTTAAATGGCTCACTTACTTGCTTCTTGGCTTCCCGCTGAGATCGTTTGTCAAACTGGATTCTGTTTCATGTTTTCCCTTACAAATTTATTTAATCGAGACATCCCTTCCTTTACAATTCCTTTGTGATCATGTAAATGGCTTCTTTCAGTATGGCCCCCCAATGATGTCATCATCAAGGTTAAAGGTTGTACATGAGCCATTCCCATTTTTTTATTTTATTATTAAAGTGATATTTACTATTTTAGATATCTAGTTCATTCATAAGCAGTCACAGCTTTAATTTACTTGTAAAGTGCACATATATATATATATATATATATATATATATATATATATATATATATATATATTCTCCATGATAATTCATAAATTGAATTTTACTGTTAATTGAATTAAATGATAACTTTTATTTTGTTTTATTTATACAAATTAATAAACTATAATTCCAGTTAAGAACTAAAGGGCTAAAATTGTTCACTAAAGAAGATATTTTTTTTTTAAATTGGACACTGATTCTGCAAACTATTATATCTTATTTCTCATATATTAGTTTAACACTGAAGTTCATTGAAACATATATTTGTGAAACATGTTGTCATGTAATGCTTTTTATTTATGTATGTTTGTCATTCATGCAGGTTTCTACAGAGCATCTAGACACTGTTATATATTTTAGCTTATTTTTTTGTAAGGCTTTGATATTCTCACAAATAGTTTGTACTTCATTATGGTCTGTACTCATTAAATGGCTACATATGTTTACATTGTAGATGTCAGCTTATCTAACATATTTACCTTGATGAAACATCTAATATTTTATTAGCTTTCTTGACTTTATGGACATTATTAGGGGTGTCTGCATTTTTGTTCCCCTATCTTACTATTACATATGGCTTTACATGGATTTCTCATTCAGGAATCTGACAGTTTTATGACATAAAAACAGGTAACTATCAAGGAAGCAAGCTTTTATCCTTCCAATAATTTTAGTATCTTCACTAATCTTTCTTTTAATAGTACCTTTGGAGTGATGATTAAATGGTAGGTTACAGATTTATTTTACGTAATTATTGTCATTATCTAATTGAATATATCATATTATTTTGATGTCCTTGGAGTTATCTTTTTTTAATTGTAACTGCTTTAAACTTTTTATGGTTATTTCTATACACTTACAGCAATAATCTGTGTTATACATCATTCTTATAAGCATATTTATTTATAAACACTTAAATTCTCAAAACATAATTTTAGATGTCTTTACATATTTATTTGCTTATTGTATTCTGAGCTTTATAATCTCTATATTTCTACATTTAAATCACCAAAGACTTTTAAAAACTTTAGTTAAGCCAGGTGATTTTAGAGGTCAGTTATAAGCAATTTTTGATATACTAGTATCTGTTTATAATTGTTTAAGAAATGCATTACTTGAATATATAATTCATATATTTAATTAATTAGCCTCTTTCTATTTAAAATAAATCTTGGATAATTAGAGTGAAAAGTACATCTTGTTAGTGATTTTAGTGGATACACTTGAATGGTAATGCTATTCCAGTTTGGGGTTTTATACCTCAAGGATTTTTCACTTACAGGTTCATAGGTGTGTACTAGGCTAATGGCACTGGAGCCTTTACAAGCCTAGCCCATAGGATTACCCTAGCATCGTGCCACCTGACCTTAGTACCCAGTGCCTCTGTCAAGTAGAGGTACTGGAGTGATCTCCGGGGTGAATTTTCAATTTCCCATACACTCACCAAGATTTCTCTTCAAGAAGGCCAGTGAGGTGCTGTGTTTGACATGTATGGGAAGTTTATTCCATAGCATGGGAAGTCTCTAGGTTATGAACCTGTTCCCTCCAGCTTGGTCTGTTGATTGTGGTAATGAGGTTGACATCTCTGGAGCATGTGGTGTGGAGGGATTGGTATTTCTTTAGATGTAGCATTTCTAACAGAGCTGAGTCAGATATGGCTTTGTAAGTCAAGTAGAGATCACCTCTAAGTAGGCGGTATGAGACAGAGAATAGTTGAAGTTTTTTGAGTTTGTCCATATAGGACAAGAGTTTAAGGCCTAGGATCCTCTTTGTGGGGTACTTTTGTGGCCTCTCCAGTTGTTGCAGGTGTTTAGTGAGGTACATGCCAAATGGGGCATTGTACTTGATGATTGGCCTAATGAGGGAAGAGTAGAGGGAGACAATGACCTCTTTCTTCCTGGATGCAAAACCCTTAGTAATGAGATGTGCCACATAGAAGGACTTTCTGACCACAGTGGTAATGTGGTGGTCAAAAGAGAATTTCCTGCCAGCCTATATTCCCAGATCTTTTATAATGCCTTCTGTGTTCAGTGGACTACCATCGATGTGGTAATTCATGGGAACTGGGTTTTTCTTTGTTTATTAGTTCAATCTTTAATGTTCTCCTTCATAATTGTTTATCACAGGGTGTCTGCAAACTTTAGATATTTAGTTTCAAAAGTCATATATACCATACTCATTAAAAATATTTTCTTCATACACATAGAAGAAATAACAGATACATATGACTAATGACACTACCGACTATAACTTATTCAAGAAGTGTCTCACTATTAATATTAATGTAAATAATTGTAGCAATAGGAGAAGTTTAATCAAATATCTAAAATTACTTAATGCACATATTATATCCCTACATGAAACACAATGCAAAAAGATATTAATAGATTTAACCCAAATAACTGTTCTGTACTAGTGAGTTCTCATTGTAAAAAAAAAAAAAAAGAGGTGTCGCTATTTTGTGGAAAAATTCAGTTATGATGCCTAAAATCTTAAATACATATGATAGGTATGGCATATTTTGTTTGGTATCTTTGATTACAAATAGAAACATTGCACATTAATTAATCTATATTGGAGTTCTGGCAGTTAAAGAGGTCAAATATCAGTTTGAAGACATTGTACTAACTCTAAAGGGAGCATAATTTTGGCAAGTGATTTTAATTGTATACTAGCTGATAGCAATCCTAATGCTAAAAATACATGTAGGAAACCAGCAACTTCAAAGGCACTAATTGATTTCATTAACATTTTTAATATTAAAGACATAAATGTATATGCTGAACCAAATTCTTTATTTTTCACTCATTATTCACATTATCATGGCACTTAGTCAAGAATTGGTAGAGTATACATTTGAAGAGATTTATCCTCATCATAAGATAAAGTAAAAACAATTACATACCCTTTACTTGATCATTATGCAGTTATATTTGATCAGGCAATGAATACTAAGCAAAATATAACTATTACTAGAATTCTATCTTACAAAACTAATTTATAGATTCATAGGTTCATAGAACCTATCAACTAGTTTAACAGGTTTTAAGGAATTCTATACTAATGAGATACAGCATTTTTTAAATATAAATCTTACTGATGAAATATCAGCAATGGGTCTACTTCACATGACTCATTTGACCAAGACCATAATACCGAATTTTCAAAATACTGAAAACTTATTTGACTGAATCACATTATACTGAATTGTAAGCCATAGACATGATGTGGGTTTCCCTTCTCCTGTAACTTTCTTGTGATAAAAATGAATTACTGTAACTTATAGTGCTGATTGTCAGAATATTGATAGTGATGTAGAAAGTAGTGTTGTGTTTCTAAATGTGGGTATCTCTGTTTACATTTTATGGGAAGTATCTCAAGTAATATGGCAGCGTGTGGACTACTATAAGGTATGTAAAAGGTATATGCCCTTTTCCCTACTGTAGTGCAATCCTGGAATTAGTATAAATGATTGGGGGGGTGTGAGGGGCACAACCCTAGTTTGGTTTTATATCGTCTGGTTTCTGATAAGAGGGTACGTAAGTAGTTTTTAAGTTTTGACAAGAGTTAGTCATTGGTGTTATAAGTCTGAATGTCTATAGTTTACAACTTAGTATTCTGAAATTTAGCATTGTAAGATTTCAGTATAATAAATTTCAGTCAAGTTAATTTTCAGTATTTTGAAAATTAGGTATTTTGGTGTCGGTCAAATGAAAGTCAGACAAATGAAATTTCAGTTATGTGAAGTAGACCAATCAGCAATATATGTATTGTATTCTGTGAAATCATACTCATATGGCAAGGTTTTATCTTGGTTTATTAATAAGAAAAAACAGTAGTATAAAGATTTCTTACATTTACAAATAACAACTGATAAACTAAAGTTAGATATACAGAATGGAAACACTAGTCTGCAAGGTGAATTTGATGAGTTGAACAAAAAATATCCAAAAATATCACATCAAAAACTATGATTAATTTACAAAAGATCAAATTAAATTCTTATTCTATGAATCCTAAAAAAACAATGAATAATAGTAAAGAAAACAAAGAAAATTATTAAATCCAATCAGGTAAAAGAAATATGTATTCTAGGTACAAAAAAAGAGCTGCAGAACTAGATGGTATTTTAGAGGCTTTTAAAACTCACTTTAAATTATTTAACTCATATAATGTTGAAATTGATCTCAAAATGTAATAAAATCCTTCTTTAAGGAGTATATTAAGAAAAATTGTCTGAAGATCAAATAAAACAAAACTATTACAATGACTGAGCTTAAATCTGAAATTAATAACTTAAAGTTAAATAAGGCTCCAGGTACTGATAACATTATACCTGAAATGTACCAACTAATAACTAAACAGGCTTTAGATTTACTATTAAGAGTATATACTTTAGCTAAAAAAAATAGTAACTTCCCACTTTCCTGGAAATATACATTAATTCATCCAATTTTAAAATCAGATAAAGATGCAAAAGATTGTTCATCATACAGACCAATATTTTTATTAAACTTTGATTATAAAATATTTATGGCGATACATGCTAACATAGTAAAATATTTGCTACCTTTACTGATAAATGAAGATCAAACTGGATTTATAAAGATAGGAACACTTTTGGCAACATTAAAACATTCTTACATTAATAGACTATAGAAGTGTCTCAAAAAATAGTATGACTTAGTAAGTTTGGACATCAATAGCAACTTTGACTCATTGGAACTATTTATTTCTTGGTTTAAATGAGTATCTCAAGATTTTACTCAATTGATAAAATCATTATATATCAAATTTTTAGCTTGGTGTAGAGATTGAACCATCCAGTTCTATTGATGTCTCCAAGGGTACAAAACAAGGGTGTCCTTTATCTCCTTTGTTATTTGTTCTGGTCATTGAACCTTTTGCTTATTATATTAGGATGAATACAGATATCAAAGGTATTTGTTTTAATAGCACCTTAGTTTTCAAAATTCAGTTGTTTGCTGATGACATATATTAACTTTAAATCATCATAATACGTTTTTACAAGCTTTATTTGATTCAGTAGATCTTTTTCAAAGAATTTATGGACTTAATTTTAATGAAAATAAAACCAAGATACTACCTATAAATTGTAATAAGAATATAAATAAAAACCTTACTAAATATATAGTTCATTACAATGAAATTAAATACTTCTGAGTCACTTTAGCAAATGATTTGAATGAAACAATCACAATTAATTTTAATAAGGTCATAAATAAAATTAAATGTCTTGTGGAGAAATGGAATAAATTATTTTTTACTATGGAGGACAGACTTTTTCTACTTAAAAATGATTATTTTTCCAAAAATATTATATCCTATACAAGCAATTTCTATTCTTCCTCCAAAACAATATATACAACAATTTAATAGGTTCATAGGGTCATAGGAGTGTACTAGGCTAATGGCCCTGGAGCCTTTACAAGCCTAACCCAAAGGATCCCTTGACAAAATGCCGGCAAATGTTATTTCCCACTGCCTCTGTCCAGCAGATCCACTGAAATGACCCCCCATGGTGAACTTTCTATTTCCCATCCACTCGTCAAGATTTCTCTTGAAGAGGGCCAGTGAGGTGCTCTGTTTGACATGTATGGGAAGTCTATTCCAGAGCATGGGCAGTCTCTGGGTTATGAACCTGTCCCTCCAGCAAGTTCTGTTGATTGTGGTAATGCAGTTGAGGGCTCTGGCACATGTGGAATGGAGGGATTGGGATTTCTTTAGATGTACCATATCTAGTAGGGCTGGGTCTGACATGGCTTTGTAGCTCAAGCAGAGAGCGCCTCTAAGTAGGCCATAAGATACCGAGAAAAGTTGGAGTTTTTTAGTCTTTCCGCATAGGGCAAGTCTTTAAGGCCTAGGATCCTCTTAGTGAGATATTTTTCTGGTCTTTCTAGTTGTTGCATATGTCTAGTGAGGTGCATGCCAAATGAGACATTGTACTCTATAATTGGTCTAATAAGGGAAGAGTAGAGAGAGACAATGATCTCTTTCTTCCTGGATGCAAAATCCTTTGTAATGAGATGTGCCACATAGAAGGATTTTCTGACCACAGTGGTAATGTGATTATCAAAGGAGAGGTTGCTGTCCACTTGTGTACCCAGACCTCCTATAACACCTTTGGTGTTCAGTGGACTAGTATTAACGTGGTAGTTCATAGGTACTGTGTTCTTCCCAAAGGGAATTACAATGTATTTTTTGGCATTGAGCTTAAGGCCATGGTTCTGACACCAGTCATTGGTCTCTGTGAGGCCTTTCTGTAGAATGTCAACATCATTTGGGGAAGTCATCTGCAAACTTGGTCAGCCAGAATCCCTGGATTTTGACCAGATTGAGGTAGGCTGTGTGAAATACTTTGCCTTCATCCACAGCTCTGATGACAGACTCGAAGAAGTCTACCAGGTTGACCAGACATGATCTACACTTAACAAATCCAAACTGCATGGGAGTCAGAGTCTGGACATTCCCTATGTCCTTATTTATTAGGTCCATGATGAATGTGCTCCATAGCCTTACATAACAGACTCATCAGGCTAATGGGGTGGTAGATCCCAGGGTCTGTAGCCGCACCCCTTTGTGGAGTGGGATGACTGTAGCAATGCACAATTCGGTGGAAACAGAGCCTGAAATGAGGCTGTGATTGAACAGGGCACTCAGATGTGGTGCCAGTTCATTTTGCAATTCATTTAGAACATAGCCAGGGATATTGTCAGGTCCCATGGAAGCTGTATTTTTGGCCTTGGACAGTGTATTTTAACCTGTGCAGCTGTAATATCAGGCACTAGGCATTCCTCGGGTATTGTGATTGGCACTTTAGGGGGTGAGAGGGTGGTAAAGTTGGCACTGAATCTATCAGCCAGTATATTGGCAATGTCTATTGGCTTAGTATAGGAGTTACCATTGTGTAATAGCTCTGAGCAGATCTGAGCATTGCCTTGTAGATTTCTGACATAACTATAGAAGGCCTTGCAGTTGTCTACAGTATCTGCTGCAATTTTGTTTTCGTAGCTAGCTTTAGAGGATTTGATGAGGGTTCTCAGCTTTTTGTTGAAGCTGAGAAGGGAGTTTTTCCAGTCTTAGGACTTCGCCTTGTTCTGCTACAGTTTCTTCCTTCTGTTGTAGAGTTTGTTTATGGAAGGGGACCACCAGATTGGCTTCCTTTTTTTTGGAGGGGAGCGTCTTGGTTCTATTGGGAATGGCCCATTCCATGCATTTGTGTACATGTTCGTACAGTGCATTGGAGTATGATTCAGCAGTCCTGCATTTATTCTCCATTTGCATGGAAATTGTGAAGTTAGCTGCCTTCGATTTTAGAAGCCCAAAGTTATCTTTGGAAAAGTTTTACATGGTGATTACCTTAGTGGGGGGTGACTAGCTTGTGGTCAGATCTGACCAGGGAAGAGTTGACAATTGGTGTAGAGCAACGGTCACCCATATTAGTAATAACCAGGTCAAGGATGTTGCTACCCCTAGTGGGGGTAAGAATGATCTGGTCCAGGGCATTGGAACTGATGAATGCCAGGAAACATTAAGCAAGTGTGTTGGTACTTAAGTAGTTTTCACAGTTAATTAACCTGGTGCACTTGGGCATTCTGAGGCAGGGTAGCAACTGCTTCATGTACACAGACAACCTCTTACCTCCCAACACTCAGACTTGTAAGAGATGCACTTATATAACACATTGGAAGCTATGCACTCTCCAGCCAAGACCAGACTAGCTGGTCAAGAAGAGAAGGTCAACACCTGCACCACACCACATGGAACACACAGCCCTCCAGAACACGCACCATCACAGCTTTCACATAAAAACGCAAACCACACACACACCTTTGTGGAGGCTCTCAATAGAAATTTACCCAAACAGCAGAGACCTCCAAGACAGAAACACACTTGACCACCACAACACAGCACAAACCACAGGACACATAGCTCACCTCCACAGTGTGCCCCTCAACCTAATTCCCAAGGCTAAATACTTTGCCCAATACAGTAATCATAGGTGACTCAATAGTGAGGTACACAGATGTCCCATTCACTAGGTTGAATAAGGAGAAGGTAACAGCTGTCTATCAGGTGCCAGAATCCAACACATAACACACGCACTCAGGTCACTCCACAAAAAGTACAAGTATGACTGTCATTGTCCATGTGGGTGTGAATGACCTGAGATGCACCTCTCTGGACTACATGAAAAGAAACATGGTGGAGCTCTTGGATTGTGTGCCCCAGGCAGGTATGGCACTAGCCCTGAGCAGTATCCTATTGACACCCAGAATGATACTGCAGTACAAACAAAAAATGATTGACTTCAACAATTGGCTAAGTTTCTGGTGTCATTCTAAGGGGATCCAGTATCTGTCTGCTTGGGATGACATGACTGACAGACCTTGATGCTTTGCCAGAGATGGCCTGCATCTGTCACCCCTGGGATTCCGGGTACTGGCTAAACCTCTTGCCACCCCTATAGTACCTTTTTAGGCGGTGTTCCAAAGACCAAATTACCACCATAACAGCTATAAATAAATGCAATCTGAGGGTCATGCTGCTCAACACTAGAAGTCAAAATCTCTATAGGCACTTGCTCGAAGCACTCCTCAAAATGGAGAACATCGACATTTGTGCTGTAATGGAGACCTGGTTTAAAGCAGCAGAAAGCACCCCTGTGCCACCAGGCTATAACTCATTCCACACCTTTTGCCTCTGAAACATGGACCAAAGCTCCAAAGGTGGTGGTGTCTCCACATTAATAAAGGATATGCACACCTCCAGACTAGCAGCCCAGCATAACGCATCTGAGATACTTCAGGTACAACTGACATTGAGTAAGAAGGCGATCCAGGTCATAACCTGCTATAGGTCCCAACCATGTCCCTAGACTCTCATTCCATGTTCCTAAGAACCTTGGAATCTATCAACGTCCAACCAAACACTATCATTCTAGGATACTTCAACTACCCCTCCATCAACTGGGAAAACTACTCAAGCACCAATACACTAGCCCAATGTTTCCTGGAATTCATCCATTCCAATGCCCTGGACCAGCTCATTCTGACCCCCACTAGAGGAAGCAACATCCTTGACCTGGTTATTACTGACATGGGTGAACATTGCTCTACACTAATAGTCAATCCGTCCCTGGTCAGATCCGAACATAAACTAATCATCATGGAAATCCACATCTCACCCACACACCCCACAAAAATAACCACCTTGAAAAACTTCTCTAAAGCTGACCTTGGACTCCTAAAAACAGAGGTGGGTAACTTCATGGCACCCATGCCAATGGAAAATAGTTGCATGACTACTGAATCATACACCAATGCACTGTATGAACATGTGCATTAATGCATGGAATTAGCCATACCCAACAGAACCAATACGCTCTCCTCCAAAAAAAAGGAAGCCAATCTAATGGTCCCCTGCCATTACTAAACTCGACAACAGAAGGAAGAAACTGTTGCTGAAAAGGTGAAGTCTCAAGACTGGAAAAATTGCCTTATTAGCCTCAGCAAAAAGTTGAGATCCCTCATCAAATCCTCTAAAGCCAGCTATGAAGGCAGAATTGCAGCAGACACTAAAAACAATCACAAAGCCTTCTATAGTTATATCATGAATCTCCACGGCAATACCCAGATTTGCTCTGAGTTACTGCACAATGGTACCTCCTATACTGAGCCAACAGCTATTGCCAACATACTGGCTGACAGTGCCAACTTTACCCCACTCTCCATCCAAGGCCTTTGATACTATTCCTCACTCGGGAATTATTGATAAACTCACCAAACTACACATCAACCCCTATATCACTAGGTGGGTTGCAAGTTGGCTCACAGATAGAACTCACAGTATGAAAGTAGCAAACTCCAAGTCACACTGCTGACCAGTCACTAGTAGAGTCTCACAGGGATCAGTCCTGGGTCCCCTCCTGTTCTGCATCTACTTCTCAGATGTCCAGGACAGCACAAAGGGACACTGGCTGACCAAGTTCTAAGATGACTGCAAGCTGGGAGCCATTATTAATTCCCCAAGTGATGCAGACATCCTACAGAAAGGACTCACTGAGACCGATGACTGATGTCAAAACCATGGCCTTAAGCTTAATGCCAAAAACTGCGTCATCATCCCCTTTGGTAAAAACTCAGTTCCCACTCATTACCACACCAATGGGAGCTCACTGAACACTGAAGGCATTATAAGAGATCTGGGGACACAGGTGGACAGCAACCTCTCCTTCGACCAACGCATTGCCATTGTGGTAAGAAAGTCCTTCTATGTGGCATAGCTCATTACCAAGGGTTTTGTATCCAGGAAGAAAGAGGTCATCATCTCTCTCTGCTCTTCCTTCATTAGTCCAATCATTGAGTATAATGCTCCATTTGGCATGTACCTCACTAGACACGTGCAACAGTTGGAAAGGCCACAGAAGTACCTCATGAAGAAGATCCTAGGCATTAAACACATGTCCTATATGGACAGACTCAAAAGACTCCAGCTATTCTCCATCTCTGCTTGATTTACAAAGCCAAGTCTGACCTAGCTCTGTTAGAAATGCTACATCTAAAGAAATCCCAATCCCTCTGCACCACACACTCCAGAGACCTCGACCTCATTACCACAATCAACAGAACATGCTGGAGGGACAGGTTCCTTACCCAGAGATTGCCCATGCTCTGGAATAGACTTCCCATACATGTCAAGCAGAGCACCTCACTGTCCCTCTTCAAGAGAAATTTTGATGAGTGGATAGGTATTAGAAAGTTCACCCCTGGGGATCACTCCAGTGGCTCTACTTGATAGAGGTACTGAGAACTAACATCAGACAGCACGATGCCAGGGCACTTCTATGGACTAGGCTTGTAAAGGCTCTAGGGCCATTAGCCTAGTACACACCTATGAACCTATGAATGGAGGGGTAATTAAAGCCACCCAGTATGAGTGTGTTGGGTTGGACTTGAGTATTTTCAAGGGTGTTTTTGTGGAGTGGGAGTCTTGGGACATGGTGGGGAATCTGTAGAAGGCTACAACCTGGATTGCAGTCTTACCCCAGTGTTAGCTGTACCTGGAGTATCTCTGATGTGTTATGTTGGGCTACTAGCCTGGAGATGTGCATATCCTTTATGAATATGGAGAAACCACCACCTTTAGGTCTTCAGTCCATGTTTGGGGGTGGAAAGGTGTGGTATGAGATATGGTAGCACAGGGGTGCTTTCAGGTGCCTTGAACCAGGTGTCCATTACTGCACAAATGTCGATGTTCTCCATTTTACAGAGCAATTCAAATGAGTGTATTTTGAGATTTAGACTGCTAGCATTGAGTAGCATAACCCTCAGATTACATTTGCTTGTAGCTGTTACGGTGGTATTTTGCTAACTTTCTTATGGTACCCTAATCAATCCAGAATTGCAAAGAGGCAGGGGGAATTAACCTGCCTGACATTGAAATGTATGATTTATCTTCTGTTCTTAAGGCACTGACATTATAGTTAAACTCATCATATTCAGCTAAATGGAAACAAATTCAAGAGGTTATCTGGTTACTATCAAATTATTCATTGTTCTCACAATATGCAAAAACTCTGCCTAATAATTTTTATTCGATGGCAAGAAATTATATTCTAGATAATAAAGTTATTAATTTATATTCCAACTATATTACTAACACATTAAGTATTTTCAATAGCTATTTGAATAGGTATCCAGATATTAAGACATGGTCATTCTTTTTATTCCCAGTAGCATGTACACAGAATAATATTGACACTTTTGACATTAACAAAATAACTATACTTAAAGAGAAAAACTTATACTGGTATCAATTTTTAGATTCTGGAAAAGTTCTTCAGAAGAAACAACTCATGAATAATTATAATATAGGAAATGAACTGTGGTTACTAATACAAGAGTTAAGACAATATATCCATAATAGATTAGAATCAATGTTTCCATCAAATAGACACCTAGACAAAATATTCCTAAATTTATAGAATTTTTGATTTCTATAGGTAATCAAACAGTCCATGGAAAAGAGTATTTATCTAAAATGTATAAAGTAATCAGAAGTGCAAAAATATATTCTAATGAAAGTTAATGGGATTACTTCAAAACTATTAATAATCCCCCCCCCCCCCCGAGGAAAAGGATAAAAAATTAATTTTGATATCCTCAAGACAAACTTCTATTTCATTACAATGGAAATTATTTTTGAAATGTATTCACAGAAGTTATATTACATCTCATAAAATGGAATTAATGTTTAAGCAAGAAATAGGATGTTGGAGATGTAAATTAAAATTGAATATCAACTGGTAACACATGTTTTATGACTTTTATGTTCTTAGATTATTTTGGAAAGATATAAATTATTTCTTACAAACTGTTTTTAATGATCATTTTCAGTTGACTAAATTCTTGGTTTTGTTTAATGCACCTATACCCAAGTGTGTTCCCAGTTCATTGCTATGGACTCTGTAAGCTATTGCTCATAAATTAATTACCTCTAATTGAAAAAGTGAGGCTTCTCCTGCATTCAAAATGTTCAAAATGTAAAAGAAGTTGACCCAAAATGTCTCTCAAATGAAAATGGCTACTGTCCTGCTAAGAACAGAAAGAATTATCTCTTATCTCAACTCCTGGATAAAAGTTACAGAGATACTGGAGAAATGTGACTGTAATATGGTTTGAAATTGAACTTTTTTTTTGAATAATGGTATATATTTGTTCATTTAGACACCCTTATAAATAGTATTTTTTTTCTTTTCATTTCTTTTGTTCCTTTTCTTATGTTGCTGATAAATTCATGTGGTTGATTCTATTTATGAATTGAGATATATGCTGTGACAATAGAAGGCACTACCAGACATGCCAGGAGAAGTAGGACAGTGGATGTGTAACTTATGCCAGTGCAGCTAGCTAGAATTTTGTAAATTATTATATGTCATTTGTATATCAAAAGGATTTGTACAGATGCTTGTGCTGAAAATGTATTTGTGAAGTTTGCTTGTGTTAAAATGTATCAACAGTGTACCCTGTTGGAAGGAAAATAATTGTACATGTATTATTGTAACTGAATTAAATTTATACATTGTAACTGCATATATTGGAATGGAAGAGGTTAATCCTCCTGACTTTGGAAAAATATATTATTGAAAATAATTTACTTTATGTGTTAAGCCAAAATGATGTTATCCCACAGTTTTGAAGAGAGGCAGAGCTGCAATATCTGTGCTAGAGAATAGGCAGTAGCTCCTGTAGGAAGAGTGGAATGGTTTTATGACTTCCAGCAACAGCACCACATCTGAGCAATGCTCTATCTATGTGGATTGTAGCACATATGTGCTAAACCCTGGTAGATACTAGTGATGGGGGATAGTGCGGGAAACACTGATGACCAGATGCATATGATGTCATTTTGTACAGAAATAATGTTTTAATATTAGAGGAGGCTGAAGTCTCAGCAGCATTCTGAATTCTGTCTTGGATCTGACAACAGGGACCACTCACCTATCTTGTCTTGCTCTATTCAGTAACTAGGAACAGTTACTCTTTTAGTCAATCAGGCATAGATAGTGAGACTAGTTAAATATTGCTTTTTTTTCCTATAACTGTGTGAAACTTTTCATCTGTGTTATTTTTAATATTCCCTGTCATGAAACTCTGGTGTTTACTATAAATAGATATTTAGTATTTTCTTGTTCTTTTATTTATTATTAAATATACTTAAACTTTTTTAGAAATATTTAAGCTTTGAGAGTATTTGCATATATTTATTTGGTGATCACTCTGGCCACTCCTGAAAGCCTTGCTGTTTGGTCAACATTACCATTTGTAGTCATATTAATTTCAATCAGTATAATGATTCTGGTGGCAGTGATAACTGCATTATAGTCTGGGCAGAAGGTGGCACAGCAGGTGAATCTGTGCCAGCCTTTCCAGGTGTGTGCGCAAATCAAACCTCAAAGAGTGTGTGTGTGTGTGTGTGTGTGTGTGTGTGTGTGTGTGTGTGTGTGTGTGTGTGTGTGTGTGTGTGTGTGTGTGTGTGTGTGTGTGTGTGTGAGCTACTTGGAGCAGGGACACAAAGCACTGGTTTCACAGAGATTGTGTGGGAGGACTTAGCTTGGAAACCCAGCTAAGGACTTAACTCTAAGCTGTACCAGTGGGAGTCATACTGGGGGTCAGGACAGATATAGAGAGGAATCAGCCCCTGGATTGAGCGTGTTCCCTGTGTGCTCTTAAGGCAAATTGTGCTTAATGTAGAGAGGTCTGCATCTGGAAATAATGGGTGTATCCATTTTTATTCCAAGTGAACATCCCCCTCCAGTGTCAGTGGCGAGGATTCTGGTTCCTTGATTACTGGTCCAATGTGGAGACCTCGCATGTGTATTTAAAATCTGAATAAAAATATATGAGAAAAAAAGGGGTAAAGAAAATGTTTAGACTTGAGGTCATTAAAGAATCCTAAAACAAGCATCACAGCCCATGGATACATCTATAAGGAATTACAACAACTTCTGAAGCTGTGAATAGCACATCTAAATTTGGTCTATACTTCATACCCAGAGTGGATGACCTTACTGAAAGTTTAAACATGGCTAGCAATGAAAGGCTATTGGCAAATAGCCACAGAAACTAGAGAAAATGGCATTTTCTGTATGAGACAGGGTCTTCAGTTACAAAATCTTAACTTTTTACTATCATGGAGCCCTTGCAATATTACAAGGGCTAACAGGCATACTTTTTGCCCTCATGCAAGAAGTACAGCAGCATACCTGCGTGATGTAGGATATACTTTATGAAGTGTGAGAAACCAATCTTTCTAAAGTTCAAAATGCTTTAGAGTCCCTACATTAGGTTGTGCTGACTGCTATCCCAGCTAAGTGCAAGTTAAACATGGCACAACCTACTACTTGGGTTTGGTAACAGGCCAAAGGATAGCAAAACCACAATTTTAGAAAACTGAAGCTGTACAACACTGGCCTATATCCACCACTAAAACAGGTTAAAGCATGTTTTGGCTTGGATAGCTATTTTGTTTAATTTTATTCCTAATTTTGCTACTACTGGTTGCCATCTGCCTTTCCTGACCAATAGTAAGGCTACCAGGAAAGTAAAGTGCATTTGGGAACAAAAAGATATGCTGTGGTCAAAACTAGGATTTAATAGCTCGTAATATTCCAAGAAATGGTTAGTTCGCATAGATGCCCCTAGGGTAAGCATAGGATCAGTCTTGCTTCAGTTTATACATGGGGGATGGTCATCCTGTGTGTTATATAAGGAGACAACTCAGTAATGTTGGAAGATGTTATTCAGCTATAGAGAGAGGATGCCTTGTAATAAAAATGAGTGCTTACCACCTGAAAATACTATTTGTTGGGTAATTTGTGCTATGTACTGACCTTAACTTTTTATAATGGCTATAGTAACAAGATATTGTAACAATAATTGTTCAGATGAGCTTTCAGACTCTGTTCTTTCAATTTTAACATCCAACATCAGAGTAGAAGCAGGGATTTAATTTCAGTCTAAGAATGCTAGAAGCGGTAGCTCTGTTCTTAGGGTATTAAAGTTGCATGCTCACTGCTGAGCCTGGAAAATATGCTGCTCATTGCAGGTTTGTCTACATGGATTGACAGGAGAATATGTCATCAGAAAGGATGACAGAAACAGGTGGGCAAACCAGAAAGATGCAAGTCTATAACAGCCAATGTGGAAAAAGTGTATTTTACTGTATAATAACAGCTACCATTGTAAGAAACCAGAGTCCTGACCCCTAGTTATACAGAGAGTTTTATAGAGAAGTCTAAGGGAGTTTTGTAGAGAAGTCGAAGGGAGTTAAAATAAAGAGAAAAATAAATCTGGAAAGTATCCTTGAAAACTGGAACAAAAGAAGCAGAAAGTGTTCTGAGAACATGGAAGTTACCCTTGCCTGTAGGATAAAGGTGTTTGAAGAGAAATACTGAAAATTGATAAGAACTGTTATGTTTATTGACCAACTGTATGGAAATCAGTATCTGAGTTGTACCACTGAAATATTTGAACTGAATTTTGAAACATAACTGTGGATAAAAAATTGTGTCTTAGGTTAATCCCCATTTTTGGT
>NC_056743.1:306049585-306094585 GCF_019279795.1 Protopterus annectens
ATTTGTGTTTATATTTTGCTCTCAGTGGGAGAAGATGCTGACTGCATATATTCCTCTTTCTTGTTTAGAAGTGAGTGTCTATACTTGACCTTCCTGATTGCTCTAGTTGCTATTCAAGATATCTACTAGGAAAAGGCTATAACAAGCCTACAGACCCTTGCATCATCTGGGACAAGACTGTGGATCATCAAACAGGCTGTGGCCTGCTTCTCATCTTGAGATTGGAGCTACTGTCTTGCTTCTGGTAAGAGAAGAAGCAAAGGAGTGTTGTATCCCAGCAGAGTGAAGCTGTGGTGAGACCAACACTAGTAGTACTCAGGGAACAGCCATTCAGGTGACTCCCCTATTTTCATCATTCTTGACAGGTAATTATTTTTGGTAACTACTGCTTGATTTGCTTCTAACTTTTATATCTGTATAAATACTGTGTAAATACTTTATCCATAAATCATCAAACTATATTTATTAGTTTACCCTCAAGTGTTTGACAATGCCCTGTATAGCCACAGACACCATGAGTTGACATTTTTCCTGTAAAAGTACAATTGAAATTTCACCAATACCTAGCTGCACAAGGGGCAACTTGCTTTGCAGTGCAAAGCATTGCCCCCATATTTGCAAACTAGATACTCCTGACATTACTTTATATTCTCACTCCAACTGTCTAATCAGTGAAATAGATCTTTTGCCATGGGTATGAACTTTCCCACTATCTCCGTTACCAGCTTGGTGGATATGGGCATCCTGAGACAATGTAGAAATTACCTCATGTTTACTTACAACCAGTTAATTCTGAAACAAACTAATAAGGCATGTGTGAGATAATGTCTCTGGAGCCAAACCTCTCACATACAAGCACACTTAATGTCAATAAAGTTGTCAGTAGTACTCATGCTGCACCTGTCACACACAATTCAAAGCAGACACATAGCCTCACATATGTTGAGGCACTTAAATGTAACCAAACTAACCCCCAAAGATGTCCTGGATAAAGTACACATAACAAACACCCTCAGCAACCCCGTATGCAGTCTTTCAAAACAACACCCACATCAAGACATATAGCCACATCTCATGGAGCCTCTATTTTTAAGCCCTTAAGGCCACCACAGAATCAAACATTCTAGTCATTGGATACTCCAATGTGAGACACACTGATATCCTCTCACCAGGCTGAGTAAGGAGAAAGTCACAGTCGGTTGCTTATTGGGCCAGGATCCGCCACATTAAGCATGCACTGGGTGATTGGACCTCAAGTACTAGTATGATTCAGTCATAGTTCATATGGGTGTAAATTACCTGAGGCATACCTCCCTATACTATATTAACAGTGATATCTGGCAGCTCTCAGAATATGTGTCCCAGGCTGGTATGAGGCTAGCACTGAGCAGCATTTTACCTTGTCCAAGGATGATGTCACAATATGAACAAAAGATGACTGACTTTAATAATTGGCTTAGTTTCTGGTGTCTTTCTAAAGGGGTGCAATATTTGTCAGCATGGAAAGAGATGGTCAACAGACCACTCTGCTTTGCCAGGGATGTTCTGTATCTCTCCTCTTTAGGATTTTGAATGCTAACTAAAACATTGTCCGCCCCCATAGTGATTTTTTTGGCAATGCCAGACTGAAAGTACTTCTGACTACTTGTTAGAGCATGGGCTAAATTCTTGGCTAGGCTTGTAAAGGCCTGTGACATAGCAAATCAAAACCAAGAAAATCTAAAGGTGTTACTGCTCAGTGCTGAGTCTAAACAAATAAAAAACTACACTCCCTAGAAGTTCTCTTCACCTAGAGAATGATGATGCCTGTGTGATCATTGAGACACGGTGGTGCAAAGGTCATAATGCCTCCATCTCATTAAGACCAGCTACTATACAGACAGGGACTAAACATGGAGGTGTCTCTATTTACATCAAAAATAATTATACCCCCCAGGCTGGTCAAACAGGATAATGCACTTACGATTCTTCACATTCAAATAACCATAGGCAGAATCCAGTACCATTTCCTTGCAAGCTATAGGTCCCCATCTATGACTCTGGAAATCCATACCATGTATTTAAACTTATTAGGAACACTCACCATCCAACTCAATACCATATTCATAGGTGACTTTAATTACCCTGCTATTAACTGGGAATCATAAATGACACCAAATGTACAGGAACAGAGATTCCTGGATTCTGTAAAGACAAACTCCCTGGACCAGATTGTCAGTCCATCAACATGGGGTGCAGCCATAATGGATCTGGTCCTTACTAATAAGGGACAGTGCAACACATATTGTAAAGTCTACTCTGGTAAGGTCAGACCATAAAGTGGTCTCCTTTGAATTAAAAATAAAGCATGGAACCCCAGCTAAACCTGGAATATTCAGGAACTACTCTAAGGCTAACGTATTACTATTAAGTGATAGCCTGACTAACTGTCAAGCCCCCATAAACCCTGACAACACTGCTGCCTATGCAAAACTGTTCAAGAAACCCTTATAAGCATGTTAATAGCTGCATAGAGGCAGCTGTACCCACCAGGAAAAAGAAAAGTTAACTCAAAAAACAAGCCACCCTGGTGGAATCACATCATCAATAAGCTGTATAAGAAAAGGAAGAGAATCATGGCAAAAATTAGCAAGTGCAGCACCCAGCAGGATAAAAGCACTTTTATCAAGCTAAACAAACAACTCAGAGGACAAATAAAGCCTATCAAAGCCACATTTGAGATACATTTGGCCTTCTAGGCCAAGGCAACCACAAGGCATTCTTTAGCTATGTCTGCAACCTCAAAAGACAATACACAATTGTGTCCAGAGCTCATTGTAAATGGAGCCACCTATACTGAGCCAGAAGATATAGCAGACCTGCTGGCTGATAAATTGAGATCCAACATTACCCCCTCTCCCCATCAATCTTCCCTCAGGAAATACCATATAATATAACTCCCCTGATATCATTTGGGAACAGGTCCTCAATGCTCTTTCTAAGGCCAAAAACACTGCATCAGTGGTCCCAGACAATATCCCACAATGCCTTCTAAATAGCATGAAACATGATCTATCAGGGCCTCTGGAATTGCCATTTAACTGTAGACTCCAAACAAGCTTCATGCCTCATGAATGGAGAATAGCAACAGTCATCCCTCTGCACAAAGATGAGCCATCTACAGACCCTGGACAGTATAAACCCATAAGTCTCACTAGTTTAGTAGGCAAAAGACATGGAAAGAATTATCATGAAAATGATCAGTAATGACATAGGAAACCTCCAGATGCTAGACCCATCACAGTTTGGTTTAATTAAGGGCAGGTCATGCCTACTGAACCCAGTGGACTTCTTTGAGAAGGTCACCAAAGAAATGGATGAGGGAAAGTGGTTTACACTACCTACCTTGACCTGGCCACGGCATTTGACACAATACCTCACTCAGGCATTGTTGTCAGACTTAAGAGGTTAGGTACAAAGCCTTATGTAACATGGTGGCTAGCCAGCTGGCTCACAAACAAGACCCAGGAAATTAGAATTGGGGAATCCACATCTACAATGCGGTCAGTCACAAGCAAATTCCCTCAGGGATCAGTCTTGGGACTGCTCCATTTTGGCATTTACTTCTCTGAAAAAAAATAAATGCCAGGAACTGCATAATAGTATCCTTCATGAAGTCATCCACCCCTGGTAACTATCATATTGACACCACACCCCTAAGAGTTGACCCATTAGTCAGCAAATTGGGGGCACACACAACTTATAAATAAAGGCATCTAGGTCCAAGGAAGGCATTGTTCCACTGTGTTTGACATTCATCAGACCTATCATTGACTAGAATGCCCCCTGTGGTATGTACCTAACCAGGCATATCGAACAACTGGAACATCCACAGAGGTTCCTTACTAAAGGAATACAGGGTGTGAGTAACATATCCAGTACAGGCCATCTCAAGGCCCTATCCTTAATTCTGTCTCCTACAGGCTGCTGAGAGGAGATCTATGGCTGACATACAATGCATGGTCAGTCCCCACTCTGATGGACCTCCTGCATATCCATAAAACAAACAGAGTTACCCATTCTAAAGACGTAACCTTGCCTGTGATAAAAATAACAACATCTAGAGAGACAGGTATGTATCCCAGAGACTGCCATTTCTCTGGATAGGCTCCATATCCATTTGAAGCAGAGTTCCATCCTAACCCGATTCAAGTGTAACTTGTACAATTGTATGGGGAACAGGAAATTCATTCCTGGTTTGGCACCTATGTCTCTAGTGGACACATAGCCTGTAAAAATTTAATCTCCCAGGCCCCTGCTTGTAAATTATTCACTTTCTAAACCCATGCTTACACTTATCAAGGGTATCAGAACTTGTCAAATATTTGGGATGCATGGCTAAGCTTAAAAAGACCCTTGTGGCACCTATGATCCTGTGAATATCTTAACCTGCAGAGTGTCAATCGGCCAAAAAGAACTCGCACTAGATACTTTGAATCTGATGAACACATGATATACTACACCATAAATGAAAGACAAAGTAGATATGATGTTACATTTCTAATTAATAAGTCTGAAAATGAAATTAAATGTAATGCAGTCAGTGAAAGTATCAATTTGCCTACAAAGTACGCTTATTAACATGACAATTTACTCCAGCAGTAGAACTAGATGATAAAGAAGGTGATCAGTTCCAAAAGCAGGACAATCCAAACTTGATAGAACATGCAAACAGAGCCACAGCTAGATATACTAGTGCATAAAGATAAAAATGAGCTATGACCACCACCGAATATAGGTAACACAATTTAATACCCAAAGCTTTCAAATGCAAGAGGCTCTTCCTTAGTACACATAAACAAACACAATTTATATTCAGCACATACATAGTCACCAGCATTCGTCAATTAAGTAAATTAATCAATCAAATTAGTTAAATTAATTACACAGGTTTAAAGTAAATTCCCAGAAGAAATAAAATGCATGGAAAATACATAATACTAAAAACTGTAAATAGTACACTTAATTCATTTCTAAAATTAGAAATCCTGCTTCATTTTTAAAACAGGTTTAACACTATTCTTAACATTTAAGCCTGGTTCAAAATCAGCCCTAAAAAAGTTTATCCATTTTTATTCAGCCACTTCAGTTAATGTGGTGTTAGTACCACCATGTTCATTTTTATATGTTGTTGTTGTGTCTTTTGGCTTTTCCTGGTCAGGGGTCGCCACAACGGAACTCCGGTCCGCTAATGATTGGCAGTTGATTTTTACGTGCTGAGTTGCTGGCCCTAACGCACAACATTCAATGAAGGTACGCCCATTCACGCATGTCTCCACAGAAGACGCTCTAGCTGAGAATCGAATGGGACAATGTCTTGCTGTAATACTCTGAATTTAAAAGAATGCCCTTCTCCACTAGATTAAGTATGTATATATAATTGTTGGTTTCTGTCCCCCCTTCATATTTCAGGTAAGTGCGAGCAAATACATTCTTTCAATTTGTATTTGGTCTTACCTATATACAAACTGTTACATTTTTCACAATTAGCTAAATATACTAAATTTGAAGTAATACACACAATGCAATATATGTAATTTTTTCAAAATGGGTTTGTATCAGGCCATAACCTGACAACTAACAAAGTAAATATATTTATTGTAGTTAGTGATGAAACAGAAGTATTTTAAGAGCGCCATCTTTCTTATATCAATAGTCAGTATTAAAATAAAAAGTAGTTAAGAGACCTAATGGAAAATCACTTTTGCAGAAGATTCTAGATAAGTAAGATCTTGAAGAGCAGATATGTATTCTTAAATTGTGTAAGCAGTGACTTATTGTCAATATCATATGGATATCAATGTTAGACACTGAAAAAACATTACAAGAAAAAAAATTGATACTTTTCAAATATGGTGTTGGTGTAGAAACTGTAGCATACTGTGGACTACTGTATATATAAAAAAGCAGACTCAATTAATACCATGGTAGGTAAAACCTAAGTATTCCTTATAATTACAGATGAGTAGGTTTCAACTCTTTTGGCTTTCATATTTCAGACATATCATGTGAAGAGAAAGATTATTAGAAAAAGGCATCCTGCTTAACAAGGTCAAAGGTCAACATCAAAGCGTAAGACCAATAATGTGATGGAATGATTCCAAAAATGGAGTGATATATGCTGATCAGCGTCCTGATATTCCAGTTAAGTTAGAAAGTTTGCAGCATCTTGAGAGTTTATTGTTACTTTCAATGATAATTATTTTTAATTATAGTACCTGTTTATATTTGGGTTTCATCAAATAAGTTTATTCTTAAATTACTTATTGTATTTATTTTGGAGGGAACAGATGTGGTATACAGTTATATGGCAGTAAAGGATTCTGCGTAAGCAGTGGAGTTATCGGGTCAGAAAGGGATTTTGAATTTCACCAGGTCATCACTCAGTTTTAGTAGATTAACTTAAGCATAATCTCTGAATACCAATTTACTGGAAGATGCTTCTGGCTTTAGTCTTATGGTGAATATAATTGATTTGTGTTTTGATCTGACCAGGAAAGAAGTGACAGCTGTTGGGGAACAAAGCAGTCCTATGTTGGTAAGAACCAAGTCCAGGATTTTTATTAAGGCTAATGCATAAGTAATTTTCAGCTTTAAAACAGACTTTATTCTACATATTTTTTACATAGTTTACCAGCTGTTTGATATGAAAATTGTATCATAGTTGCTTGCTGTTCATATCTCAAAGCAGTAGGTGATCATGTGTTATTTGCTTGATTTTAATTGCATATTGGTGCTTATGTATTATTTATTTACTGTCTCCCTGGGCTCTGTAACCTCATGGAGCAAGAGCATGACAGAGCTTTCATTTTGTTTAGTGCAGAACGCAGTGTCACAGACTCTAAATGGGATTAATAAACAAAGGGGTAGCACTGGAAGATTGCCATCCTGAAAACCCACATTTTATCATTTTCATCTGTGGTGTAATTGTTTTTAAATGGTAGAGGCATGAATACATATTTTACTTGCATTTGTTTGCTAGTGATATGACGTCTGTAACCTAATTTCTGGGTGGTTGTGAATCAAATTGATAAGGTCGGAAGACCTCTAGTGCATCCCATTTAACAACATATGCATTCACTGACAAGATGAATTATGAGATAGTAATTTTTAACAAATATCTCCATGTATACAGAATCTGCAACAAATAATTTATGCAATTCTTGCATTATTCTTTGTAATTGCTACCATAATAATATCTTTTTAAAACTATCAGGTATTACAGTAAGACTTTGATTTGTGCATAGTTCTTAACACTGATGGATATTACTGTGATAAATATCATATGTTGGACCCCAACATCTGTCAAAAATACAAATGTTTCAATATTTTCAGAACAACATTGAGATCCAAACTTTATGCACACCCACTGTTGCTACATAAACTTATCTCAGAGTTAAGTCATATTCTACAATGTTTCCATCAGCTAATAAATAATCGCGTGTTCTGTCTGGCAATTACCTTGAAACAACTGTGCACTGTATAGAGCCACCACAATTATACGCCAGAATTGGAAAAAATCTAAACCTGTTATGCACTTCTGTAGCATGAGACCTGACTCAACAACACTTCCAGAGGTGTGTAGCATTTGATACACATCCCCTAAGTCCTGTTACAGTCTTCTCTGACAGAAGAGATATTACCTCACTGTTAACTGTCCATGAAATACTTGATTCATATTTTCATTCTATTCATGGACGTTTACAAGCATCAATCTGTAAGCAATTTACTCAACAAAGAACAGAATTTAAAAAAACTGTCCCTGACTTTTTCTGTAATAGTATTTACTTGCCGTCTGTGAAACAGCACTCTCTAAATGATTTACTGGCTTTAAAAGCTGATAAAACACTTTGCACTTTTTTTTTTTTTGCAGCTGGTAGTACATTGAATAGATAAACTCCATCCATTGCAAAGTGTTATGATTGTGTCTCACTAGTCATAACCAGTTATTATGTGTTCTCAACATGAATGCCAAGATTCACCTTTTAAGCTTTGCTCTTGAGGTGAATTTCTTGGAATTTACTCAACATGGATTTATGAATATAGGAAATACATTCAAGATACTGAATGACCAAACAAAAAACAATAAACCTTGGAAGAATGGCAAAAGAAAAAAAAAATCATTTTTTAGAGGGCAGGCTCCCCTACACCTCCACCCCCGTGAACATTACATATGCTAACTGTGAGAATGTATAGCATTAGAGAAAGGGCAAATGTCCAAACAAAAAAAAAGAAAAATGGTTTGATGTTCTGATTGTTCAACCAATGCACATTCAGTATTTTTCTTTTGGCCAAATAAATGAACTATGAATGTAAGCATGATTTTCCTTCAGTTATGTTAAATTCTTTTAAGCTCTCGCTAATCATTTATTTGGTATTACATGAAAAGTAAGGAAGTAAGAGCTTATGATGAAAATATTTGTTATTAAATCCAAATAATATGAAGCTGGTTTAGTTTTTTTAAATGCCATAACACACCCTTTTAAATGATATTTTTTGACATTATTGAGAGCTACAAATTTGACAAGAATGACACAGTTTGGAAGTAGATATTTGTGCATACATAATATACACACCAAGTTTGTAGTGCTTGATAACTGTATGCTAAACAATTAGTCGTATGTCAGTAGAGATGTGCCAGTCAGAAGTAAAGAAAAGATTGTCTGGTATCTGTTTCAGTGGCTGATTTACAATAAAATGTTCACCAAATAAAGAATTGTAGAAATGACAAACATTTGTTACAGTACAAGATACCATGTGCTGTTATGGGACATATAGGGATGTGCTAGGGAATAACATGCTGAGATGCCATGTATTCAGGGGTAGGCATGTTACACCATATAGGGATGTACCAGGGAGTTCCATGATGAGATTCCATGCAATCAGGGGTAGGCACTGTTACACCATAAGGACAGAGGAAAGGGGGAATTTACTTGTGCCAGGGAATGCCATGCTGAGATGCTGTGCAATCATGTGTAGGTACTGTTACACCATAAAGACGGAAGAAAATGGAGGGGTTACTCCCATTTGCCTTCTGAGGAGGATGTGATTGTACAGGGCATAGTCATGGGAGAGATGATTAAATGACTTTATAATTGAGATGCCCTCATGTTTGACTCTTCTTTCAAATTGTGCATTCTTTTTAGATACGCACTTAGAAATGATGTAATAAAACAAGATGCTTGTATTCCTATTTTGTGCATCAGGAAATCATAGGAGATTATCTGGTATTAGAATGGACATCATTGTAAGTTAATATGTTTTATAGAATTCACTTACTATCAAATCCCATCTGGTCATATCCATTCAGGTATCGTTCCATTTTTATAGAAGGCTGCATGCTTTTTATATAATGTCTAGTAACATTACAGATAAAGAAATATGTTTTCCATGCAATTATAAAATTTTGGGTTTACTGCATTTGGTGTTCTGGGGAGTGTGTGGCTGAGGGGTAATAGTACACTATTAGTAAGGAACAGCAGTGCCGTTGACAGTATAGTGTCAGAACAGTGCAGTAGAAAAGCTTACCCAAGCATTAACAGTTGCATAATTGTAGAATTACTATATTTATAGATGGAGGGCAATTGATTTTTTCAATTTGACAGTTTCATAGGATTGTTAGGCATTTCAAGTTTACTGACTCTTGTGGCCTTTTACACCATGCCAATACTACCCCTCAGGTTGTACTACTTTCCTTAGAAGGGCTAGGCCAGTCAGTTCCTGAATGCATTTTGTATACCCATCCAATCGACAAGATTCTATTTGAAGCATGATAGCATATCGGTCTGCTTAACCAGGGGCAATATGTGGTAGAAGTAGGGAAACCCCTGTTTGATGAATCTGTCTGTCATGTTTTATTTATCTTCTGTGGAGATTTAGGTCTCTAGTTCTGGTATTTGTGTTGCTACTACACTTGTAGATACACAAGAGATACAGGACAACCGAATTTCTAATGACACAGAAAGCAATTAGTTTCTTTAATTCTTAATTTCTTTTTCAACACATCAGTTTCTGATGACATACCTTCTAATCATGTGTGAAATACTTGTTTTATAATAGCATTACATTTATAAATGTTTTTGTATTTTGTCATGGCAGCATTTTTTTATCTGTGTACTGATTGTTTTCATCTGTTGTACAACTGTTGTATTAGTAAATATCATGTAGTGATTAGTACATAACAGCTGGTAGTACATAGAACTGGGAAAACTAGAGTTGTAGTTTTCATATGGCTTAAATGCCATTTCTCTTTTAACATCAAGTGGGTATCCCAAGGCTCCATACTTGGGACCCTCCTCTTTGTAATATTTACCAATAACCTTAATACTGCCACCCAACATGCCACCATCATCCAATATGCTGGTGATTCCTCTCTTATCTGCTCAGCCCACTCCCCTCAAGAACTTCAACATAAAATGCATACATCTTTCCAGGACATTGAAAATTACCTCACCAGCCATCAACTTATCCTCAACCCAAATAAGACCAAACTCATTATCTTCTGTAAAGAATCATCCAAACTCAGCACACCGCCCCTCTCCATACACTCTTCCAATGTACAGTAATCAAGCCCCTCTCCATACACTCTACCAATGTACAGTAATCAAGCCCCTCTCCATACACTCTTCCAATGTACAGTAATCAAACCTGCCAATCAGACCAAGCTGCTTGGAGTTACCATAGACGATTGATAAACACATCTACCTTACAATCAAAATAGTCCACTCCAAACTTGACACTCTCTACAGGGTTAAACCATACTTTTCACAACAAGCTAGACTTGTCACTGCTAGATCTCATTTGCTATCCACCCTCCTCTACTGCTCTCACATTTTTACCAACCTATCCAAAACTGACCTTAATAAACTAGATTCCTGTTATAACAAAATAGCTAAGTTTGCTACCAATCAACCGCATAAATCACACCACTTCACAGCTCTCCGACAACTCAACTGACTGGAACTTCCCAATCTGTTAGCACTAAAGCAACTTTCACTTGTCCATAAAATCATATACAACTCCACAAACTGCCCAGCTCTTTCATCCCTGGTACAGCCTAACACCAACTGTAGGCTCCTTAGGTCATCCAAGAAACTAATGCTAAAAGTGACCCAGTCTCACAACTATTTTGGCAACTCTCTCTACTTCTATAAAATAACCAAGGACTGGAATAATCTTCCTCATCACATCCTAAAAAATCCCAAACCATCCTCATTTAAAACTACAGAGAAAGATTATCTAAATACTAACAGGCTTTCCCTTTTATTGCTCCTGGCTAGTTTTTCTTTCTATTGCTACATATCTCTTGTATGTAATTCCTATTTATTTCTCATCTCTTGCATGACTTGCATAATATCTCTTTGATTGTACACCTTCATTTCTTCATAATTGTTTACATAACTTCTACTGCATATTATCTAAAAGTTTGCTATTACCTCATAATCCTTGTTGATCCTGTTACATGTTTTGTTAAATTTGTTTTTTTACCTACTTGTACTTAACTAATTTGTACTGTTCTGGAGCTTTTCTCCCTGGGTCTCCACTGAGAATGGGTTTTTCCAACCCAGTCTGACAATACCCGGTTAACAAATGTAAATGAATAAATAAACATGAACGTGGGAAGCAGCTTCTTGTTCTTTAATAGACTTTCCAAGCAGAAATCACTGTCATTTACTGACAGAGTAAGCATTCAATTTTATAATTACTTGATTTTGGTGTATTATACAATATTTACTCATTGTTGTGTATAACAACATATACAAGATCAGTTTACTAGCATTTATTCATGGAAGCAGCGTTTGCCCAGTTCTACTGAAGCATTTCACTTGGGATGTTTTAGCTGTTCCTGAAAAGAAAATATAATCAAGGACATCATTTATTCTAGAAAATTCCAAAATGTTTATAGATTTCAGTGCTACCCCTGTGTTTTTACTTGCATGGAAGTACAGTCCACAGCATAAAAGGAAATGTGTTGCTCATGTCATTTAGTCCTTTAAGAAACTGTATTTTTTATACTTAATAGGTTTGAGCAAATTTACAGTAGTTGCAAAGAGATGAATAGATATGCAACAATAGGTATTTCAGGATCAAAAAGGTCAAAGGACCATATTAACCTCACTTGAATTTCTTTGCCATGTCTTTCACTGATGTGGGCCTACTGCATATGAAGGTACAGGTTAAAATAGAAAATCCCTTCTGTATGCATGTGAGAGCGTACTCTTGCCTAAATGCTGGCACAGAGATGACTGTACAACCTCTGTTTGACAGTTGCCATTTGAAGCTCTGTCCTTGCACTAAAGAATAATCATAATTCTGTGTTTTCTTAGAAATTGACATTTCTTGTAGCTTTTGACTTTAATTTACCATCTGGTTGTATACTAACATACAAATGGTGGTAATGTAACAAATAAATGCAATTATAGTCCTGGAGCACAGAAAAGGTTAGTAATGTTATCAGCCAAGATATCAGTGCAGGTCTATAGAGAAAACTGATATAAGTGACTACATGAGAACACTTTATTTTGGAATAATGCCTAAAGGTACAGGGCAGTTTAGAGTGATACGTTTTGTGGAAGATGCTAGAATTCTAAAACTAACATGGATATACTGTGAACATTTCATTTTAAAGGGATTATTGTTTTAGAGATAAATGAGACTTAGAATGATTTAATAAAATAGTCTGAAATTAATCATTAAGCTGGTACAGGAAGAGTATCATTGCCCCTTGCTTCTTCTCTATAGTGATATTGATTTGTATTATGTTATAAGAAGGGCTTTATTAATATAGATTTTGGAGATCCAGGCAGGCTTGTCATCACATATATGGATGATGAGTAACTGCATTTTTATGTCGTATGTACTATTTTCTGGCCAAGAAAATCTACACCTAAAAAAATTCACCTCTCTACAGAAATGGTGGGTCGCACTAAAACTAATAGTTTTGCAATGGTAGCTTTGAGGCTAAAACTCAGTGTAAGTGATTTAAGGGACATGCACTAGTGCCTACAATTGTTTTAGCTTCCTGGCAGAAAATGGATGCATTTCTGTTGACTACAGCTGATGATTTATGAGAATCTCAGTGGGAGAAATGATTATTTGCAAGCAGAAACTACCTTTTACATTATCCTTTGTCAACAGAGTGTAATATAATTGAGCTGTTCATTTGGCAGAAGTATAGCAATTAAGCTTCAAAAAATTATGAAGCTGTCATTGACGATTGATGGCTTACTCTTGTAAAAATGACAAGCAGAGAAGCAAACATCTGTGAGCATTAAACAAGAACATGATAGTTTGAAGACAGACATTGCTGGATAAAAAATCTGTGAAATTATAAAACTTCATTTCACAGTTATGCTAAAGACCATGAGTTGCATAGTCTTCAGAAATGAAGTGCCCTATGAACCAGTAACAAGTTCTGCTATAACTTAATTTCAGTTTACTGATTCAGTAACGTCTTTGTATTTGTAAGGAACAGTTGCTCATTTTGTTAGAAGGTGATTTTAAACTTCTGCATTCAACATGATTTTCATGGATGGGGTAAGAGGGGTGAAATGATTTTGAAATTAAGCTTTACAGGAAAAAATATAATTAGTTTCCAAATAATATTCCTTGGAACAAAGGAGTATACCTCTCATGATCTGTCTATAGGTCAATGACAATAGGAAGTAAGACTATTCATTACGAATTAATGTTAACTGAATGAGCAAATATCGTATGTATTATAACTTAATTTTTGTGTTGTGGTACCTGGAGTACAGTATAGTATTATGCTTAGCAAAATACCAAAACTTTAGACTATGTAGAACTTTTGCCACTACTTTGACTTCAGCGATACTGTAGTTAAAAAACTTTCATTCAAAAAATTCTACATGGTGGACTTGTTCTACAAAGTGAAAAATTTGTTAGATGCTATAGTAAATGGAAATGTGCCAAATTTGTTATGCAAAAAGTACAAATACTTGTAGGGGATTAGTTGTCTGGAACTTGAATACAAACACAAACTACAGTATCATGATATCTGGATAGAGCTGGGCATAAGTGACAGATACTTGTATAGGAGATGTACCACACACACACACACACACACACACACACACACACACACATATGTGTATATGTATATATATATATATATATATATATATATATATATATATATATATATATATATACACACACACACACACACACACACATATATATATATATATATATATATATATATATATATACATACACATACACACACACATATATATCTGTACAAGGCATATGATGAGGCTCAGTAAGCGACTATTTAAGCCTGCCTTAAATGTGCATGTTTGCTAGTGTTTATTTTTTATGATTACAATGACTTATTCTTAAAGTAAAATGTGATTTAAGAGACTTCAGAATCAATATGTTGTCCTGAAATGTTAAGTCTTTCATTTTAGTTTTGCAGTGCGAGACTGTGACAAGGGTAGACATGTAGAAATTGACCTTGTCATGGTTTTGATACCATTTAAACCCACTTACCCCGATCCATGAAAATCATGTTGAATGTAGGAGTGAATGGAAAGACACTAGCATTGTCAATGATAAATCACTAAGTATTGATAAATAATCAAAAGCTTTAAACTATAAATAAGCAATATCTAACTGAGAAAAAATCAACAAGAATTTTCTTTCTCTTTGGATATGTAGCCTCAAAAATGAATCTATTTTTTTCACATTTTTATTGATCTGACTTGTATCTGCCTCTCTTATAACCCACATATGCTAATTGATGTACTTTCAGTCTGTAGCTTTATTGATAATGCTCAGATATCTCAGTAAAGACTTCACAGTTAATTGAATGTTGATGACTGCATGCTACTTCAGAACTGTCTACCTTGTACAAACACATCTGCAATGAATAATTAGTTTCCTTCACCCTCATCACTTTCTTACCATGCCATTCTATAGAGAAGTATTAATCCACTTACTATCCCAAATAGTTTTTCACTAGAACTTCAAGATTATTATTTTTCGGTTTACAATCATATTTTCAAATGGTAGTCACTCGAACGGGGATGGTCAAAAGGCTGTTTTCCAGTTCTCGTAATGCCAAACCAAAAATGGTCAAGTTCATAACAGCAAATGCTAGTGTGCATTCACTGTTGTGAGGTCAACATTCTGCTTGGAGATTGCACTACAGTGGGGATCGGGGAAATGTACCCTCACTGTAATGCAAACGTGGAGTTTCATAGGTTCATAGGTTGGTACTAGGCTATCGGCCCTAGGGCCTATACAAGCCTAGCCATAACAATTCCCTGGCTATTTCTTCGCACACTATTTACTTCCCTGGACCCCTGTTTAGCAGGGTGACTGACGTGATCCCTGGGGTGAATTTCCTTTCTCCCATCCAGTCATCAAGGTTCCTTTTGAAGAGGGCCAAAGAGGTGCTCTGCTTGAGTTTCTGTATATAAGTAGCAGGGTCCCCCCAACATACGGGTGCAGGGGGGGCTTCCCCCCTGCAAAATGTAGGTTGTAAATCACTGGACTGCAAGGTACATTGGGTAATGTTGACAATGTCGAATATGGACATGTCGACCTTGCCATTTTCATCATTTGCCTCAGCGGTGTTTTTATTTTCAGAATTTTTTTATTAAGTCATCACTCGCCCAAGTGATTTTCAGAAATGTGATTATAAACCTTATTTTCTTAGACTACAGTGAGTTATTTCTTCCTCTTGGTTTGAAAAAAACTAATGCAAAGGCTACAATATATTTATTTAGAATGTCAGTGCTCACTGTATTTTAAAAGATATTTCGTTTTCATGGTATCTGCTTTCTGTTCTTAGTAATAATATTTGGATAACATAATATTCACCATAGCCTCCAGTGGGATCTTCACTATCAGTTGTGACAGCATCATTAACTGCATATAATTTAACAATTTCAAAATAAAATAACTCTTCTGAAAAGGAGTGTAACATGTTCATCACTTTCATTAACAAGTGAAGGTAATACAATAAAATAAAATGTTCAACACCTAATAAAATTGTGAAAACCACTAGCATTAGATTGATGCATTTAATTTTTCAATGCAGCCTTACAATCCCTGCAATTCTCAGTACTTTAATTTCAGTCTTGCAGTATAATCATTATTCTGCACCACTTTATTAAAGCAACAGGAACTATTATTCACAGACAGCTGAGAAAGATTGTTTTGTAACAAAGAATGAAACATTACTATAAAAAGCTGCTTTGTACAGTATGAGTAATTTATAATTTTTAAAAGCTGTATTAAATCCTGTTTTAGACATTTACATCAGATTTACTTTTGATTTAGAGATGTGATCATAAAAATCTGTTTTTTGGATATTTTTGATCCTGGATTTTCAGTGTATCTTAGATAGTTCTTCAATGTATGTCAAAAGTTACTGCAGTCTTTTTAACTAGTGCTGAGTTGTACATGTCATGCATAAAACATGGATTGATTTTCCTTATGGAAAAAAGACAAATTGTGCCCAACTGGTCAATTCTTAGTTATATCTTTGTCCTTGTCTCTGTGGTATGCATATGAGTGTTTGTGTGTGATTGAGTACTTTTGTGTTTTGTGTGTATGGGTTTGTGTGTGTGTGTGTGTGTGTGTGTGTGTGTGTGTGTGTGTGTGTGTGTGTGTGTGTGTGTGTGTGTGTGTGTGTGTGTGTGTGTGTGTGGAGTGCAGGAGTACTCTACCAGTTTATTCCTTCAGCCCCTGCAGTCACAGTTCGTTCTCTCTCATTTAAAGCACATTTTCTAAGACTAGTGACAAGTATTAAGCAAACTAGAAAGCAGTCTATCATCTTTTTTGCACAAAACTGTAAGAGCAAACAGAGTAGGGGAAACAGTAAAGAGTAATAACAAACCAAACAAAAATTAAATTAATACAGTTGGTTGAAGCTAAGCCCTAACAATGTCATTTGGTTTTAGACTGCTGTGTGAGTTGTTGATACTCCAAAGTCATGGTATCTCTTTTTCACAAATAAAATTTGATTAAAGTCGATTGTAATTAAAATGGGGGTGCATGGGGTCTCCTCCTTGCATGGGCACTGTGGTAGATTAAACCCTTACCAGGTATGCAAAACTTAAAGTTGTTTGTAAGTTGTGTTTACATTATTGTTCTTTATAACAGTCTTATATGTACTGTCACTCTTCACAATGTCAGTTTTTGTAAAACCAGCATATATCCTGTTCAATTGGTACCCAACTGCAGAAATTGCCTTCAGCTGAAACAACAGGTTGTATATCTGCAGGGAGAGTTAGTCACTAGTCACATTCCAGTGACTTATAAACCTATTCAGAAATCATAAGAGCCATCTCTGCTTTCACAAAGGGTCCACCAAGTGAAGTCGAAAACAGTGGAGCTAGTGAAAACAGTTACATCTCCTTCTATATATATTTTTTCAGAAGCCATCATCTTCGCATTGAAAAACAGCTTGTGTCTCGAAAGCTTTGCTGTTGCAACATTTTATTAAACTCTACAAACATTGGAACGTGGTGTGGTTTATTGCTATAAGATTGAAACAATACTAATTTCATGAACTTTAATCGTACTTTGACTTAGGACTGGGGTCCATTCCCATCATGGTATTAGAAACCCAAAAGATTTGGAGAAATTAAAAAAGGGAGAATGGAATAAAATAGAATTAGAAGTAGTTGCACATCTTGTTACTGGGTGTGATACACTAATGCCAGGAGGACTATATACAGAAAGCCATAAGAATATGACAAGACTGTTGCATTGGGGGTTATGCAAAAATTACAATATTGAAGTAGCTGAGAAGCAATGGCAACATGAGTCACAAAGTTTTATAGAAAATTATTAAGTTTATATCAGATCGGATCACTCTTTACCAACAGCTTAAAAAATAAATGTGAGAAAGCTAGATATAGTCGTCTATGAAAATAAGGCAAAAGTACAAATGACCTAGTAATTACAGTGTCTTAGGTACAGAGAGAGGGAGAGAGAGAAAGTTATAAAATACCAGGATTTGCAGGCAGAAACTAGTGCAGTGTGAAAGAGGGATACCCAGATAGCTTGAAAAATAGTAGGAGCAATGGGTCTCATAAAGAATTTACATTCGTATTTAGGTAGGCTACCGATACATGTAACTCTGCTGCAGAAGGAGTCAGTACCTGGCACATTGTGGATGCTGTCCAGACCACTTTTGGCTAACATCAAAGATTGAAACAATATTAATTTCACTAACTATAACCATAATTTGACTTAAGAATCAGGTCCATTCCTGTCATGGTATTAGAAACCCAAAAGACTTGGAAAAAACAAGAATGGGATCCAAATGGAGCAGGGGGTCTAAATGGAGAGATGAAATCAGCATGAAAAGGAGTCTAGTAGTGCTGGAACCGAATTCATCTTCAAGTCTTGGTGAGCACCTTCAGGAGGTAGACCCTGTTTTCATAAAATCTCATGAAAATGACTGCATTTTATATATTATGTAGAGAGGTAGGTTAAACAATAAGAAGATAGCTGGGTACATGGTCCCAGGATAAAAAATTGCCCAACCCCAAGGTATGCTCTGGTGCCAGGACTGGAAGAAATGGCAGTGTAAAATCCTCAGGAAATGAAAACATTCCTACAATGGAGGTTAGGCCAGACACAGGGGAGGATGCCCCCCCCCCATGGTAGAAGGAAGTAGTAGTCCATAAAAGCCGACAGGCCAAAAAAGAGGCATAAAGATGATAGAGTGGACTACTGAGGATATGGAAGAAATTGTGTATTGTTACTATTATGCAAGAAGTCCAGAATTTCTAGATAGAAGATACTTTAAAAGATTAAGAGCAAAATTAGCTTGCACAAAAAAAACTGCCAAAAACTTCAAATAAAAGGTGATACTGGAAGTCGGAAAATATAAGGAAATATAAAAATGAAACATGGTCATGGAAAAGAAAAAGGGATCTGATATACTACACTATGCAATGGAGAAAGCAAAACTAATCAATAAATAAAAAAGCAGCATGAAAGATATTTGAAGAAAAATACAGGCAAAGGCATCTGGACATGTAAAAGTTCACAATAAAAAAAAAGACAAAAATAATATTAATAAATGCAAAGGGGGGCAAGTAAAAAAGGGATTAACCCAAACAAATAGGAAGTGAAGTTAGGGATTATTTGTGAAGTTAAGGATTTAGTTTGAAAATCTATCACAGCCTCAGTATGATGGAACAGTGAGCTCCCAGATTAAGGAGAACTCGTTGGAGTAGGAGTTATCTGAAGACGTGCCAGATGGTGATGCTATGGAGCCTTCTGTATGAGACCGATATAAAAGTACATTTGAAGCTGCACAGTAAAGGAACTAGCAGGAAACCGTGGCAACTGTGATGCTGGCAATATTGCAAAGTGATTTTCATATGAGGTCCGATATGAAAGCGCAGAAGATGAACCAGGGTACATCTGAAGAGGATATGTCACAGGAAGATGATCTGGGACTTTTGTAGAATACTCACAGGAAGTGGGGAGCAAACAAAGTGCTTTCAATGTAGAAGAAAATGATCTAAGGGAAGAGCTACTGGATTTAATAAAGATGGATAGATATTTTAAGATTGATGAAAAAAACAGATTACGGAAAATCACACCCAAAATGTTAGAAGTTTGGGAAAACAGATGAACACAGTGATTAGGAATATTAGGAGAAATTCTTGTGACATAACAACAGATAAAGTTCTACCAAAAAAACAGTGGGATTAGGGAAAAGAAGTGACGAAATAACATGCCATCATGAAAGCATCAAACATAGAAACTGTTAAAGCAGTTAAGACAAGAAGTATCACTGCCAGAAGAATACAGAACAGGGAACAGATCATCAAAACATATTTAGAAAGATGGATGTGGTAAAAGCAATGCACAGCATCAAAAAAGACCAGGATTTATCATACACTATATAGAAAATAAACTAGTAATACCAGAATAGGCAGAAAAACGTGGAAGATATACAGATAAATACAAAGGAAAAGTACATACTAAACAACTCATTGATGACCCCAAAACATTTTATGGTGAGCTTGAAGCAAAAGGAATAGAAACACCACCAACAAAAGAAATAGACACATTTTGGAGAAATATTTAAGAAGACCCTGAGTAACATAACAAAGATGATGAATGGATAGAAAAATTAAAAGAAACAGTAAGGAGATCTAAAACAGAGGATATGAAATTAGACAAAGAGAAATTGAAACAAAATTAAGGAAAGCTCCTAAATGGAAAATCCCATGCCCAGATACAATACCAAACTTTTGGCTAAAATTATTAACTTTATACAAAGATTTACTTATATGTACATCCCAAATGCAGACCTACCTGGTTAACAACAGGAAAAAATGATAGTCCACTTTGAGAAAACCTACTGTCCTAAAAACTATAGACTGACAACATGCATTCCAACAAAGTGCAAGCTATATACTGAAACTAATGCAGAACCCAGTTATGGCAACAGAACAAAAATATGACGATAGAAAGTCATGTGGAGCAAAGGTTATTTAGTGTTAAATAAAAACATAGTACAGAACTGTACAATGGGGAAGAATCTAAGCATGGCAAGGATAGATCATAAAAAAATCATTTAAAACAGTCCCGCATTCATGGATAAAGGAATCCTTAGAGATGTGTAAGATAAACTCAACACTGACCAATTAAATTACAGTGACTGGAAAACTATGGCAAACCACTTTGCAGTTAAGCCATGACAAAGGACAATTTTTTTATTCCAGGTATAAAAGATTCAATGGGAGATATTCCAGGGTGATACTCTGTCATCACTGCAGTTTTATCTTACCCTTAATTCATTAAGCTGTTTACTTAACAGATTAGGCCATGGTTACAGTTTCGTTCCCAGGAATCACGCTTGCTTAAACACTTTTCATCTACTTTTCCTGAATGACTTAAAACTGTATAGTTTACTAGATGAAGAGTTGAAGGCAGATCTGAAAGTTGTTAAAACTTTCTCAGATGATACAGGAATGCCATTTGGTCTTGATAAATGTGCAAAAGGAACATTAAAGCAGGAAAGCTTCAGCATCAAGAAAATATCAGCCAGGATCTGGAATGTGATATAAAGTAACTTGAGCTGGAGGGAATGTATAAATATTTGGGAAATGATGAAGGATCAGCCATAAAATACGAACAAATGTGAATACAACTTTAGAAGACTAAATGTAATACTGAAAACTGCCTTGACTTCTACAAATAAATTCCAAGCTATAAATCAATTTGCTCTTCCTGTTCTGACAGTTGTTGAATAATTGACTGGCCCCAAACGTTATTGGATCATTTGGACATGAAAACAAGAAAAATGTTTCATGCTTATCAAATGATTTATAAACATAGTGTATACTAAGACATTTTCTAGGAGTTAGAGTCTTTCTCCAAACTGATTAATTGTATAGATCTGCAATTGTAGGAATACAAACATACCTGCTAACTTATCAGATCCAAACATAGCAAAACTTTAAAAACAGGAGGAGAAGTCTAAGATGACTCCTCTGCGTAGATTAACTGAAACACTTTGGTGTCTAGTGGGAATGGAAATCAAAGCATACATTGACAAAAGAAAGATGGTAACTGATTGTGCCAAAAACAAAAGAAAGACTATATATAAGGAGAAGGATCAGATGAGAAGTGGACAAATATGGAAAAGGTATAAATATTGTAGCAAGTACAAAAATCTCCTGGAACAACCTCATGTCATTCAGGATTTGGCTTGGGAATCATTAAGGAGAAGTGAACTGAAACCAAAAATTGAAAGGTTAATAATGGCAGCACAGGATGGTAGAATACATACATATTGGTTTACAAAGCCCACTGAACATGTGGGAGAAACAGACAAATGCAGGTTCTGTAAAAATGAAGTGGAAAAAGTCTTGTTTCTGGGTTTGATACACTTATGGCAGAGGGCCTGTATACTGAAATGTATAATACTATGGCAGGAATGTTGCACTGGGAATTGCAGAACACTACAATATAGAAGTAGCTAAGAAACATTGAAAACATGAACCTTAAAGCATTGTAGAAATGATAATGTTTAGATCATGTGGACCAATTTTCAAGGTATACCCAGAATCTGAGGTACCACTTAGATTCTAATCTGTATGAATATCACATTCATATAGATTAGAATCTGTGTGGTACCACTGTATTGGGGAAACAAAATATGTGCTGAATATCTCATCCAAAGGATGACACCTCAGGATTCCAGCACTTTGCCAGTACTGGAAAATAAATCTAGACATCTTGTGTGGGAATACAACCCACAGCCCATTCAGGATTCAAGATGTACTGACAAACTTATAATGCTCTTTCATGTATACATGTTGACATTTACATATATTTAAATTTCAGATTTTGAGGCATTGTTCCAGGTCAGTGCACAGTGAATCCAGATCTGGATTGGTTAACATAAATAACATTAACATTACTGATGATACCAAGGCAATATATGCACATATCCAAAGCAATCATTCAAAATACAATTTAAGCTAAACCATGAAAACAGAATATATATAATAAAATGTGTAGTCATATCCATGAAAGAAAGTAAATTGGGTTTGCAAAAATGCATTTGTCAGACATGTTGTTAAAATCATTGACAAAACACCAAAGTACATGACAGTGGTTTCAGGGACAGTTTCAAATATAACTATAAAAATGAAAACCAAGCATCACAGAATAAGAAATAGTGTTGGCAAAATGCTGATAAAGCAAATGTGCAGAACTAGGCAGCATGCATTCCTCAACCGCCAGCTGCAAACAACAAAAAAAAGGCACAGAAGATAACATCCTTTGATGTTCCCAGTCCAGCAGTCCATGGAATACATTAGTACATTAGTCTTACTAACAACCCAGTGCAAAAATAGCATGGCCATGTACCAGCAGACTCCATAAGTTCTTCTGAATTGAGAAATATTCGCTTCAGGTCCTCCACATTCAAACCACCCATGCTACCCATTGTACAAATTTTCAGAATGCAGTTCTCAGTGATTTACATCTGCATTTGAGCAAACAGGACATGGTGAAGGATAATTTGGACAAGCAGCAAAGATTATGTTTGGAGAATCTTATTAACAATAAGGACATTGTTATTGTTTCTGCGGACAAGGGTGGAGCTGTGGTGGTTCAGGATTTGGAGGACTATGAAGCTGAAGGTGAGCATCAACTTTATAATAGATCTCACTACCAGGAAATGGTTGTTGATCCAACTATGAAATTTAAACAAGATATTGATCATTTCCTTAATCTGGCAGAGGATGAAAGCATTATTACAAAGGAAGTTTGTTTTCATCTTAAGGTAGATCATCCCAAAAAGCAGTATATTTACTTCTTGCCGAAGATTCATAAGAATTCCAATAGACAGCCCGGTAGACCGATTGTTTCAGGCAGAGGCTCTTTAACTGAGCCTTTGTCTGAATTTCTTACTTTATATTTAAAACCACTTTTGGTTTTTATATGTTCTAGAATACAGGACACGACCCAGTTTCTCTCTATTATTTCCGATATGCAATTGGAATCCGACTGGCTCCTATGTACTTTAGATGTCACCTCCTTGTACACTAATATCCCCCATTGGGCAGGATTAATGGCCTTGCAATATTGGCTGGATCGAACCAATATGTATAAACCTGGCTTTAATATGCTTCTTATTTGCATGGCAGAAATGGTCCTGATTCATAATATATTTTATTTTAAAGATAGATGCTTTAGGCAACTTCAGGGTACTGCTAAGGGGGCATCTTTTGCCCCCATTTATACGGACCTATTTATGGCATATGTGGAAGAACAGTTGATATATGACACTAGTCATATTATTTATATCAATGAAATGGACATCTGGAGTAGATATCTTGATGACTGTTGGTTGGTGTGGAGAGCGAATGAAGAATTCCTTATGGAATTTTTAGAATATTTGAATTCTAACATGTGGGGTATTGAGTTTAAGTTGACCTATTCTAGATCAGATATAACTTTCTTGGATGTGTCAGTCAGAAGAATGGATTTGGACACTCTGGAGAGTGAAGTATTCAGGAAATTCCCACAATTCAATACCCTGCTACATGCTACAAGTTCCCACCCTCAACATATCATCAAGAATATCCCAAAGTCACAGTTTCTTCGTAGGATTTGTTCTAGTTCTTCCACATACGATCTCCATAGAAGTGATTTAATATCTAGGTTCAAGAGCAGGGGGTATCAAGTTGGAGACATCACCAGGGCCAGCCGGTTTGCTAATCAACAGGACAGATCTGAGTTATTGTCATATCGGGTTCGAGATATGGAAAAACCACAGACACTCAGACTAGTTACAACTTATGGGAGAAATACTAAGAGTTTCACGAATATCATTCAAAGACACTGGCATCTATTAAGATCAGATGATGTTCTGAATAACTATATTGGGGATAGATGTCTTTATTCATTTCGGAAGGGGTGGTCTTTGGGATCCTTATTTAGTCATTATAAAAAAGTTTATGACTAGGGTTCACGTACAAATATACAAACCACTTTGACTGGCCAATCAACATTTGGTTGTTATTCATGTGGTCATTGCATTTATTGTTCTAGAGTGTTAAAGTCCCAGAGTTTTACATCAGATAACTGTCCACATGTATATAATGTCCCATTTTTTGCCAATTGCAATACTTCTTGGGTTATATATTTAGCCCAGTGCAATTGTCGGGCATTCTATGTGGGACAAACGTCTCGTCCATTTAAAATAAGGATTGGGGAACATTTGAGTGATATCAAAAATAAGAAAGGTTCAAGTTCTTTCTTTAAACATATTTTCAAGCATTCAACGGGATTTTTTAGTTTTATGGTCATAGACCATATCAGGTTCAGGAATAAAGAAGCCCATATATTACATAAAATATTGACCAATATAGAAAAAAATGTGGATTATTAAGTTAGGGGCTCTTTTTTCCCCTGGTTTGAATGATCAGTTTTGAAACATCTCTATTTTTAATTATGCATTTGCATTCACATATAGTTTTTGTTGTGTTTAGGTAATCATATTTGCAGCATGAGTATCATTATATTTATATGGCAATTATTTGTATGTGCACTAGAGGGTGCCTCAAGACTACATTATAAAAGGGAGACATAATGTCAGCTGTATATCCTTTTGGTCTTATCAAGTTTGGTTGCTGAAGAAGGCTTTTGCCGAAACCGGTACAAACTTGCTGGTGTACTGAGATATTGCTGACTATTTGTCATGTAATAAATTTTATTTTGAATATGCCACAGGAGTCGGGTGCTGGCTTTGTTTTTTTGGCTTGACACATTGTATAGCCGTGCACATGCTGTTCGTGCAGGTGTTTTCTCTGTTGTCATAAGGACATAGTCAGGAGGGCATGACACTCAGAAATAATCAAGTAGATGGTCAGAGTCCAACAACATACCTTCAAACAATTTAAAAGCATTGTGTAATATTTCAGTATCTCAAACGTAAGGTAAACATAGTCCTGTGTCAGAGATGTTCTTAATCTCCTTGCTAATCCAACATAGGAATGAATTCGGATGCTTCAAAGTTTGTGACAATCATTCCCATTTAATATTGAAAGGTCTTGTAACTGAAAAAGCTATCCTCACCACCAAACTTATTTAGTATTTACCTACTAGACTTATTCAAAATTGCAGTCTCTGAAGACAGCATCTCATGGATTAAATGAAAAAATCACTATATTTTCCTTACAGCTTTTGTTGGCAGCCTTCTACTTTTATATAATGCAGCCATCCATTTTGATGGTAGCTCTTTTACTAATGAATTTTAATTTTCGGTGGGATTTTCATGTATAGGCTTAATGTCAGCAAGATTATTTTATTCTGATTAATAACTATAGTGCAAATTTACTAATGAAGAACAAGAGAAAATAAAGTGTGCAGTGTGATTAAATGTTCTAAAATTCACTATATTAATTAACAAGATGCCTCCTTTTTCTCCATTCTCAGAGAGATAAAGTTGGAGTCCATCTGGAGAAATGTGATAATGGGTCAGAGATGGAGTAGATTTAGAGAAAGGTGATAAATTGAGCACCCATACTTTACACAGACATTCAGCAGTTAAAATTAATGTTTCCTAATTTTTTATTTAATGAATAATATCCTTTGTGATATCTACCGGAATTATTTCAAACAACTAATCTCTCCTGTCACTTCCTTCTGCAGGTTAAAAAAATGTTTGTGTAATTCATAAATACAGTCTGCAGTAACAAAGAGCTGGCATGGAACAAATAACGTATGTCAGAATCCTATGGAATTCATAAAAGTGCAAAAACACCAGCTGTATCTATGTAGCATTGCATAGTAGATGGATCCAGGTATGCGTTAGCCATGCAGATGAGATACCCACTTTGTAAGTTGCAGGGAATTATGTGCATAGCAGGAAACGGATTATGATAGTCTTACTGTGACCTAACGACATTATGTCCTTCCATCAAGGGACACTGACAACGTATGCAGCTGAACAATGCTGTGCATGTCACGTCAGGAGATTGATTTTATAGGGTACAGGAAATAAGTCAAAGGTCAGTTATTTATTGATGCTGGTTATCACACAGCCTTGCACTGTTAGGTCAAGCACACACAGTACTCCTGCTTAACAGAAGACACGTACCGCTCACAAGTGGGAGTAACAAAACCACCACATTCCTTCATTATAATGTATTTAAAGTATCCATCCACCACAATCAAGTGCAAGGATCCAGAAATGGGAATGAATAACTTCTATGGCTATACTGTATACAATGGAGTATGCAATTTCTGATAAGATGCTCGAATGTGATAATGCATAAAAGGCATTAAATCAGTACAGCTCTATAATTGATGCTAGGGACATTTACTTTTACACAAGATTTGTCATTTTAAATACTGCTTGTGTGGGTTCCTATTAAATGATCAAAGACGCATTCTTTCAAATGTGTCTTGATCGAACCTGAAAGCACGAAAATGCGAAAATAGTGACACAGCATATAAGCGAATTCTTTCCCTGGGAAAGAAATCGCTTGGCCGCTTCTGTTACTTTGCCATTTTTGTGAATGTAGTGAGACCTTGGAGGTGGTATATTTAGGTAGGGGGGCAAAGCCCCCCACTCTATGTAATGTTTTAATTTCTTTTTTTTTTTTTTTTTTTTTTTTTTTGTGGAACAGCGATTTTTTTCACTTGTAAAAAAATTGCTGTTCTAAGCGTTCAAGATTGTAAGCTTTCACTTACATGGGCTCGATAAATCATTGTTCGCTTTTTTAAGCATTAGATGATTTAACATAGACCCTATTTGTGTCACGTTATACAGTGCTTAATAATTGGTAACAAAGGATATTAAGTGTTCCTTGGTAATAATATGATTCTTCATGATATCCATCTATTGTCCTTTTCATTATGGTTCATTGGGGAAGGCCACATATCCCAGAAACATCAACATCCTTGGTGCACTTGGCATGTGTGTCTGTATATGTGAGGGTGGGAGGTTGGGGCACTCAGAGATATTACCAGTCCTGTCAACAATGACATGCAAAGACAACAGTTAGATGACCAGCTTCCATAGTATGTTCCAGGCTACAAGATGACCTAAATAAGTGAGATGTTAGAGGCTGCATCCTGAAATACAATGATTACAGGGCACATCGTGCTGCATGTGCAGTCTATCATATTGCACCATTCACAGTCAGTCTGATAGGGCAATGCAGGCAGTATATCATTGCAACATGTTTTTGTGAAATGAGGTAAAGTGCAGCCATAGATTTGACACTATCTGCAAACCCATTTAAAATAGGACTTGACCAACATGTTTTAAAATGGGTTTCCAATTATTCCTATTTAAAATAACAAAGAATGTTTTTAGTGATTGCTGAGTCCATAGTGAGGCACAAAGATTCCCCACCCATTAGGCTGAACAAATACAGGGCGACTATGAGTTGTCTTTCTGGTGCCAGGATCTTCAGTGTCTCCAAGGCTCGCAGTACCCTTGCACCAGACAAATTATATATTTATTTAGTTAGTTATTTCAGTTTGGTGATCGGAGAAGCCCACTGGGCCCATGACTGCCCATTTTCAGTGGAGGCCCGAGGAGAAAAGCTCCAATATAACATAAAACATTAAAGATACAATAGCAAGTAAGTTACAAAAATAAAGTACAGTTTACATGAATGAACATTCTGTATCAGGCTTAGTTGACAAAGATAACTTTGATGTATCTGGAAGGCTGCACTGTGGAGAATCATTTAGGAAATACCTTCATAACAACTGAAGTGTAGTAACATTATACATAATTGATTAAAGTAAGGAAACAGTTTACATGCATTCATTCAACATAAGAAGCTATTTACAATATATTGGCACCTCGGCGTTCGTGAAAATCTACTGCCAATCATTAGCGGAGCGGAGTTTCGCTGTGGTGACCCCTAACCGGGAAAAGCTGAAAGACAAAGAACAACAAGGTAGATGTAGTATCTTCAGAAGCAATTGCAGAGAGGTAGAGACAGCTCAGGGAACTAGTTGTTGGGGTGTTAGAGAGATTAGGAGCCAAGGAGTAACACCTCCTTAGGGGAGTTGTTAGAAAGAATTAGACAGGGTGAAAGCAGGTGCATTTCCATTTGGAGTGCAAGTAAGTGAAAAGCTGGGTTTTAAAGTTTTCTGAGTTAGTTATTGTCCTAAGTGTGGAAGGGAGAGAATTCCATTTCTTGCCTAGTGAGAAAGAGAGGAGATGTTGGCCAGCAGGTCATTTAGGTTTGTGGATAGTAATTAGGTTTTGATGTTCAGACCTGAGAAGTCTATTAGGGGTGTGGGGGATGTTTGTTAGAGCTGGACATTTATTTGGGTGAAATACAAGTCTGTGTGCTGTGGTAAGTTGGAGGTAGTCTAGATAATTAGAGAGTTCTAGCCAGTTCAGAGAATGAAGGGTATGGCAGTGATGGGTGGAATTTATGGATCCGGTGGCAAATTTAGAGATCTTATTATAGCAGTTTTCTAATTTAGAGGTGATGGTGGCGGTCAGGTTAGTTAGAAGAGGGGCTCCATATAACAGGGATGGGAGGAGGTAAGTAGTAGCCAAAGTATGTCTAGTAGAGTTGGAGAGAAAGAGGTTGTTCCTATAAAGCATATCTAGCTTTTGGTGGGTTTACTTTATATCTTGTTGGATGTGGATATCAAACTTGAGGTGTTCATCAATAGTAATGCCAAAATATTTTTTTTCGAAGGGGACCACTTCTGTGGGAAAGTTGGTTTGGCCAAGGACTTTGAATGAATTTTTGTCATAAGAGAAAGTCTTAGAGGGAGGGAACAGTAGAATTTTAGATTTATTTGCATTTTGTGAGAGGTGGTTTTGTCGTATCCAATTTTCAGTAGTTGAAAAAACAGTTTGGGTTTTAGTCAGTAGTTCAGGAAGGTTTGAGGCAGAGCAGACTAACGTAGAGTCATCTGCATATTAAATAACTTTGGCATCAGGGATAGCAGAGTGAAAGTTATTGATAAAGATGTTAAAAAGCATAGGTCCGAGGCTGGACTCTTGAGGGACGCCAGTTGGGGTAGGAAGAAATGAGGAGGTGGTGTTCTTCCATTTAACTGCCTGAGATCTGTACAACAGGTAGCTAGAGAACCAGGCGACAGTGTTTGGAGTGAGATGTAGGTTAGAGAGATGATAGATAAGGTGGTTATGGGAAACAGTGTCAAAAGCCTTAGAAAGGTCGAGAAGAACTGTGAAAACTAAATGTCCTGAATCTCGGGCTTGGTTGACAGTTTCTAAGGAGAGAAGAGCAGTTATGGTGCTATGGCCAGGGCAGAAGCCATGCTGGGTAGATGTTAGTTGTTGGTTTTGCGTTAGGAAAGGCATATGTTGGAGGTGGATACATTTTTCTAAGATTTTGGAGATTGGAGAGAGCAGAGCAATGGGTCGGAAGTTTGAGATGTCAGTATTTTTGCCACCTTTGTGGAGAGGAAGAATGTAAGCAGAATGCCATAGTTTGGGTACATATCACTCCTTTATAGATCTGTTGATTATGATGCTAAATGGGATTGCAATACTGTCGGCTGCGCATTTTAGGAAGGAGGAGGGAATATTATCAGGAGCATTGGAGCAAGGTTTAAGTTTGGATAGGAGTCTTTTTATGAGATTAGTAGAGACTGGCTTAAGCTCAAACACAGGGTGGTTAGAAGAGGAAATGTGGTTAGGTGGATTATTGTTAGGGAACGTCTTGGTCAGGTTGGAGATACTTTCAATAAAAAATTAATTAAATTTGGAGCTTAGTTCAAGGTCAGATACACTTGGGTCAGGGCAGGGGTTGTTCTTGGAGCTGGGGTTGATAAGGGAGTTTAAGGATTTCCAGAACTGTTTGGGGTTATTGTTATTGTTTGACTGGAGTTTAAAGTAGTAGGATTTTTTGTCCTTTGTGATGCGTTGTTTTGTGAGGATATGGAGTTGTTTGTATTTGATCAGGGTTTTGGGCAGTTTTTTGTTATGGTAAAGCTTCCAGGCTTTGTCTCTTTGAAGCATAATTTGCTTGGTTTCTTTGGAGAGCCATGGAGCGGTATTAGCTTTTATCATTCTATTTCTTAGTGGTGCTAGGGAGTTTAGAGTGTTGAGGAAGACAGAGTTGAAGTGTTCTATTGATTTATCAAGAGGAAGGGTGTTTAGGATTTGCCAGTTTATTTGTTTGAAGATATTTGAAAAAGTTTAGGGGCTGAAGTTGCTAAGGTTGCGGGTGAGAATATACTGATGTTGATGGGGGGTAGAGGTAGTTGAATGATGTATGAGGGCAAGGAGGTGGTCGCTAATGGTGTCGGGAATGGTACCAGAGTAAGTTATTTTATTATATCAAATATAAATAGAACATGGTAGTTGTGCATGAAAGGTTTAATGACTTGGGTCAAAATCCCTGAGGAAGATGCAGAGAGACTTTTCTGAGCTTTCTATGCATGTTAAAAATGAATAGTGAGCATAGTCCTCCCTTCTCCATTAATGATGCCTAGTGTAGCCCTCCCTTCTCCACTAATGATGCCTAACATAGTCCTTAATTTTCCACTAATGATGTCTAGCATAGTCCTCCCTTCTCTATTAATGATGCCTAGCATAGTCCTCCCTTCTCTATTAATGGTGCCTAGCATTGTCCTCCTTTCTCTATTAATGATGCCTAGCATAGTCCTCCCTTCTCTTTTAATGGTGCCTAGCATAGTCCTCCCTTCTCCACTAATGATGCATAGTGTAGTCCTCCCTTCTCCAGTAATGTCTAGTGTAGTCCTCCCTTCTCCACTGTTGATGCCTAATATAGTCCTTAATTCTCCACTAATGATACCTAGCATAGTCCTCACTTCTCCATTAATGATGCCTAGTGTAGTCCTCTCTTCTCCGATAATGATGCCTAGAGTAGTCCTCCCTTTTCCAGTAATAATGCCTACTGTAGTCCTCACTTCTCCACAAATGATGCCTAGCATAGTCCTCCCTTCTCCAATAATAATGCCTAGCATAGTCCACCCTTCTTCACTAATGATGCATAGCTTAGTCCTCCCTTCTCTACTAAAGATTCTTAGTGTAGTCCTCTCTTCCCTACTAATGATGCTTAGTGTAGTCTTCTCTTCTCTATTAATGATACCTAGTGTAATCCTCCGTTCTCTACTAATGATGCCTAGCATAGTCCTCCCTTCTCTACTAATGATGCCTAGTGTATTCGTCCCTTCTCTACTAATGATGTATAGCATAGTCCTCCCTTCTGTACTAATAATTCCTAGTGCAGTCCTCCCTTCTCCACTAATGATGCCTAGCTACAAAGAAAAGATGAGTGGCTTCAACAGCTGACTAAAAAAACTGGTGCTATTCCACAGGGAGCCAGTATGTCCCTATGGAATAAGAATGCTGATAATCCTATTTGCTTTTCAAAGGATGGCCTGCACTACTTGATCAAAGGCTTCTACATGCTGAATAAAGCCTTTGCTGTGTACATAGGTCTTTATTTTAGCCAAACTTGAATTAATGAAAACACTGTTATTGCAAATGTATCATTATAAAAACAGGACTGAATTAAGGTGCCTCTGCTCAGTGCCTTGAGGCATTCCTGCATTTGGATGGCAACCATATAGGTATATTCACTGAAATGTGATTCAAATGGCCAAGAAGCATTTCCTTCATATTTGGGATTAGTGTCTATCTCACATTTAGACCCAATGGCAATTATTGTGGTGTATCTATGTTTGTTATTGACAATATCTTATCTACACATATTCCCAGAGACCCACAAATTTACCTTCTTGAACCCTAAATTACACTAAGCAAAATCAACTTTTAGTTTATTGCCTGTTTCATGACCCCCAGAAGTCTGTGTCAAGTTCCAAAACATCATGGATAAACAGTTGGCATAGCAGGTAAGGTCTTAGATTCCCATGCATAACGCACAGAGTTTAATCCTGTCCTCTGGTTAATGCTTGTATGGAGTTAGCATATTCTCCCTGTGTCTATCTGGGGTTACTTCACCTCTACCCTCAAAAAAAAAAAAAAAAAAAAAAAAAAAAAGGAGGCATGCTGAGTGACTGTTTCCAATAGTGGAAGTGCATACAGCAGTACAGACTCTAAATGGTAACTATTGGAAAAAAACTGTACAGACCAACTACTTTGAGCATCAAATGTATTTTACAGTACCTTCTAGATAAGCAAACATGGATCACACACTGCACACCATGTTAGGGCTAGCCACTCGATTCTGTAAATATTGGCTCTAAGTCATTTGGTTGTGTTGACTAATGTCACCAAAATAAATGGGCATGTGTATATGCCTGTAATAAGTAGGTTGAAGACTTCACCTATTCAGAACTATGTCATGGACCCATGCCAGCAGTGAGAAGTAGTCTATGTGCCCCTGTTTGCCAGTGTGTGCCTGCTATAAAACCCAGCAATACTAAGACAATAAGATACAGGAACGACTGGTGTCCATTTGCCCAGCTTGGGTTACTTGGGCTAGCTCTGTTGACTGAAAGCTGGATATAAAACCAATCAACCTGCCATGCATGAACATTGTGATTACTACAGTCCATATAAGCATGAACACTGTGATTACTGCAGTCCATATAAGCATGAACACTGTGATTACTACAGTCCATATAAGCATGAACACTGTGATTACTGCAGTCCATATAAGCATGAACACTGTGATTACTACAGTCCATATAAGCATGAACACTGTGATTACTGCAGTCCATATAAGAATGAATACTGTGATTACTGTAGTCCATTTAAGCATGAATGCCATGATTACTACAGTCAGTATAAGTTCAATGACAGTATGGAGCTTGGAAGTGGATGGCATCAAAGGAAGGAGGAGGTGGATGACATGATCATAAGAAGGAGGCTTGACATTCTCTGTATCAAACAGATAAGGTGGAATGGCTGTGCAGCCGGAATCTACTACACTGGAGAAGGACAGACGTGGAGTGTTGTGGGAATTGTGGTCAGGGAAAGGCTTCTCACTTCTAGAATAGACTTTGCCCACAGATAAGGCAGTGTTGTACATTATTCCTTTTTAAATGAGACCTGAATAATTTGATGGGTTTTCATAAATTCACAAAGGACGTAGAGTCTAGGGTGGGAAGTAGCACGGTGCAAATGTAGCAAAGGTCGGTAACCTTGAACTTATTATGATTCCATTTTCCACTTCCTCTTTTTGTTTGGATTGCATTTCAGCTTTGGAAAAATATAATTTCACTAATTCACTTGCAAAACCTTTCTGTACATATTTGATATTCCATTAACTCTATTTTGTCGGTTGTGCATATGGGAAATTTCTATCCTCAACTTATTTCATAAGGATGCTCATATGACTCCAAACATCTGAACCAACTAACTAACATTATGATAAAGAAAACATTTATGCACAGAGATGCCATATTTGTCTTTATTCCAACAGATATAATGCATCATACTTCAAGATTACTTCTATTTTAAAAATAGCTGCTATATTACCCTTACTTAAGAAGATCTTTGTTAAGCATAAGTGATCCTCAATAAATATGTCCTCCAGCAATTCATTTATGATTCATAGGTTCATAGGCTGGTACTAGGCTATCAGCCCTAGGGCCTATACAAGCTTAGCCATGACAGTTCCCTGGCTATTTCTTCTCACAGTATTTACTTCCCTGGACCCCTGTCTAGCAGGACGACTGACGTGATCCCCGGAGTGAATGATGATAAAAGAACTGAAGCTTTTTCCACATTCTGGTGCAGATTGGAAGTTACCTGAGATTACTTGTTGCCTGAGTGTAAATGTAATTTATTAATTTAGTTTAAACCCTTCGTAATTTCTCCTGCTTTTATTATCATTATTTAGAATTTACCTTTTCCTTGTTAAAACAGTTATTTTTAATTATAATATATATTAAATATATATTGCTATACATACATACATAAACCTTGAGAGATATGGTATTTGCGTGAGACAAACTATGATTTTAGACTTCACTTTAAGAGTTGTGCCTTGACTGTCTTATTTTCGTATAACATTTTTGTCTGTGTCTACTAGTATGAGTAATGTTTACCATATAAAGGTAAACATAGGACTTTGCTATTATGATACATTCATGGGAGGCTATAGACTTGTTCTTGACTCAAGCAATCTTAGACAAGTAGAGTTGGGCAGTGGCAGTATACGTGTACATATATAATATAGGTTAGTCCTGAATGCCAAAGTGTGCTAGCTGCAACCATATGCACGCCATGTAATATTATCTGTTTCTATCAGTGCAGAAGTAGTACATATTTAAAAATGTTCAGTGCAGAACAATCTCATGTGTCATGCGTGAAGCAGCAAGTGCAGTCCTTTGAAAATCTGTGATCTGCTTTTCTATGACTCTTCAGCACAAAAGAAAGCAAACTTATAGTAAAATATATATATTTAGAAATGTCCTAAAGCAGCAATTGTCCTTTCAAAACTCTGTTCCTTTCTTCTCCATAACTCTACTCTGTAAAAGCAGGCAGGTTCGCAGTAAGAAATGGCTTTAGTTATTATGTTTCCCTAGCAAGCTTGCTAACATGTTAGGCCCATTACATAAGCTACATACTCATGGAAAACAAGGAGATGTAAGTATCGGTATGCATATCAGCTTAATGAAGGACGCACAAAGTTTGAGTTTTGTGACATTAAGCCTGCATTTTCTAAATCATGTCATTCTGTTTCCTGGAGGCTATTACACAGTGGTGGTAATCCTGTGGCAAACTACCACTACACAGCTTGTTTCAAAGACAAAACACAAAATCCCTACTGAGCATCTCAGTCAGATACTTTATCATCACAAGTGTCATTTGCCATTACTGTACAAGCTAACAGTTGCTTCCTTATTTACTTTATCTACAGTCTGGTATGCTCATGCTCCACAAACTAACTCCTGTCAGCCCATACGCTTAGTTGATATTCAATGTGCTGCACACATCCATGTCACCACTGACAGCAAATCATAGCCAGCAATTCTGTTGCTGTTAGTAATTACAACCCTTTTCATTTGCCAACTATACATCCATACAGCTACTTGTATGCAGTCTGGGGATGTGTAGGGATATTCCTGTTTGAAACAGTGTACATTCTTTTAAAATCATTATGGTTTCCATCTTTTAATAAAAATACTTTTGTAATTTGGAATGCATCAGTTTGCTTTTTGGACAGCATAATAAATAGATGCTAGTAACGCCTAGTTAGGATGCAGGAGATGTGGCCAAACATATGGCATCACAATGGGTATGTCCATCATATACTGTAGTAAATTAAGTCGGGGTCAGAGGGCTGCTAGTCCTCAAACATCCATGGGGGGTTCTAGACCCTCTGCATTACATTTTAGAGCATTTTTTGAACCTTACAGTCCAGCTATCTGAACAAAAAATATGGTTAAGGAAAGAAATTCCGTCTTACTTTAAGTTGTGCCCAGTTTTTAATTTTCAAAACTGACACAGTACACTCTGGTAAACTGAGAAGACAAACACTTTTACATGACTCATGTTTAGCAATAATAAAGTACAAAGAAATAGGAAAAGATAACATGTAGTTGCCAGGACAGTCACCTCAGCTAGAACAAGTTAGTGTCAAGTTATTTCATCTGCAGTTACCATAATAATCCAGTGGTAGAGATAGTTGCACTGACAGGTTACCCATACAGCCATACTGCCTAGAATGACTACCTCTGAGCTCAAGGAAGATAAAGTTAGAAATGATGTCATAGTACTGAAACATGACAACACATGCAGGGAAGAAGCTTGATCAGAGGAATGCAAGGAAATTAAAACTTCATTCTTATGCTGCCACATAAAACTTTTTGAGTACAGGTAATGACATAAAATGCAAATTATATGTAAGTAGTTAAAGTGAAAGCAATAACTTTATTAATAATAATAAGTTAATCACAAGACATTAACTAGAGACACAAACTTGATCATCTTTATATCTTCAAATGATATAAACCATAAAATATCCATTTATATATGTACAACTACTGTAAGCTTCCCAGTAAATATTTATCTCATGCCCATGCCAATGCCAACATTTGTACAAAAGGTTATACTGATATCCAGAACGTTAATAGGTATATGGACTTTATATTTATTTTATTATGATAACCAGGTTAATCCCAGTTTCTAGTGAAGAAAGTATTTGGCATACGGATGCTTTTGGAGAGTAAAACTTGCAATAGAAACCTAGTAACTGTTATGCAAGCAATCTCTGTCCAGAAAGAATGAAAAGCATTCAGATAAAAATCTGCGTAGCCTCAGAGAAAACAGACAATAATGGAACTGCACCCAGAGTCAAGGTTCGAACCTGAAACCCTGCAGATAAGAGATGATATTTGAAATTTGCTACCATGCTGCTCCCCTTGAAGGATGATCAGTTAAACAGCAAATACTATAGAAGAAAATGTAAGAAACATAACTATGTGTATATATTAGAAGTGATTGTTATGGTTCATCTTTAGCTTAACATATGGTTAGACTGTGACGTCATCACTTATTTTAAATGTAATGTTGTTGAATAGTTTTCCATGGGTGATAATTGTTTGTTTGTAATTGTTTAAGCGATCATATCATTAGGAAAAATCATCATTTTCTGATGTATTAAGTGTAATCATTATGTGAACATGAACATTTATTTAACCCCAAAAACAAACCACAAAATATGACATACAGTTCTCCAGGGCTAGATTTTCAGCCAAAATATGCCTATAATTTAACATTAATAAGCTTAATATTCAACATTTTTAATAGCAGTAAAAAGATTTTGAGTGCTGTCCTGAAGTATTTGTAAGGATGGGACTGCAGATTTAAGGGTTCAGTCCTCAGCATATTGAACAAGCTGAATTGGGTGGCAATATGAAATTTGTTTATAAAAATGCTGAATAAGAGACAGCCTAGAATTGAGCCTTGTGGGACACTGAAAGTGACTGGTAGGAAGGAAAAGAGATTTTGTTTCCATTTGGCTGCTTGCTGCCTGTCAGTCAGATAGCTATGGAACAATAAAAAAGAGTTGATGAGGATGAGGGAAGACATTTCAGTAAGAAAATATTGATGGAGCATGGTGTCAATGCTTTTGAGAAATCTAAGAGTATTGCGGATACCAGGTTGCCATCATTCTTACAAAGGTTTACAATACTGATGCTTAAGGAGAACAGTGGTAGTACTTTGTGGAGGTATAAAACCATGCTGAGTTTTAGAGAAAATGTTATTAGAGTTAATGTACTGTACAAGCTGTGAGTGGATTCATTTTACATGTATTTTTGACAAGGGATAGGATGACAATATAGGTCTGTAGCTGTAGAAGTTTGCTGATGCACAACCTTTGTGGAAAGGTATTATATAGGAATTTTTCCATATGGATTAGCCTTATCTCTCAGATATGGATCGTTTTTTCAGTATTGAGATTAGGAAAGTGATTTTCTCAGATGTTATTTTTAGGTATTCTGTTGCAAATTGGTCTACATCTAAAGAGGTTGGTTTTAGTTTCAGCAAAAATTTCTTATAGTAGAGGTGCAGAATGGGATGAAAGAGAATGAATGCAATTGGTTAGAACAGGATAGTGGGAGAGAGGTGAATTGTTATTAATCCAAATTTGTACATTTGGTATAAAACAAGAGTTGAATTGAAATGGTACTGAGTCAGTGGTTTTAGAAGGAGAAGAAGAAGGTGTAGTGTTTTTTCCAGGATGTGTTAGTTTATTTATTGGCAACAAAAAAGTCTTGGGTTTTTTTAGGTTTACTGTCAGCATTCCGAATCCCCTTAGGTCAACCATGTAGAATGTCGACCCAAAATGCTGCATCTGGAATACCGAAAAGTAAACCAAGGCAAAAAATGAATACAGCAACAACCTTGAATGTTTTTTAATTTCTTCTAGTTAGCCATAGTGCAGAGTTTGATTTGACTCTCTCTATTCATACAGAAGCTAGACCATTAAGAATATTTATGAAAGTTTCATTAAAGTATGAAACCTTGGAATCAAATGGCATGATTTTAATATAATCCAGTTATATTGGGACAGAGCTTTGATAAAAGTGCCTTGGTTAAATTTTGTTGCATAAAATATTTGGTTGCACATAATATTTTTAGATTGGCTAATGCAGTTTCTGACTGCATAACTTGGAAGGTGATTGTATATTGATTCTGGTAGACATTCAGATGTTTACATTGTATTTAGTTTCTTGGTAAGGATTAAATCTAAAGTTGAACATCTGACAGACTTTTTATTGATTCTAGTTGTGGAGGTTATTAGATGTATAAAGCCATATTTGTTAATCAGTTCTGATAGAATGTCAAATTTTGATCAGCTTGCCTATACTGAGATCAACTAGGATTATAGTTTCTTGTTGAATATGTTGAGCCATCCAGTAGATTATATCTTCTTCTGATGAAATGTTGTTACCAGGTAGAATATAAATAAGTGAAATACAAAGAGGTTTTCATTGAGTGATTTTGAGGGGTGATGTTAGGAGTTCTGCATTGTTAAATTCTGGGATATGTATGGAGAGTCAGTTAATTTCTAACCAGTGTTTATAGATAATGCAACACCATCACCAGCATGCTTGTTTCTGCTGTGAAGCCTAAATATATTAAACTCAGGAGGATGAATTTATTATCTAAAATATCTTTCTTTAACCAGATTTCAGTAATACCTAGTATATCAGAGTTGTAACTAGATATACATGCAGGTCTTGGATTGTGTTACATTTACTTCTAACATGCATGTTTATGAGGTAGACAAGGAAGCAGACCAAGAAGCATTTGTAGCTGTGTTGGCCGAGTTGCTGTTTAGTGGGGGGATGAGGTTGAGGTGAATGTCACTGCTGAGTTTTTGAGTGGAATTATTTTGTATGAAAGTATAGAGCCATTTGCATTTCAGCTTTGATTTTACCATCATTTTTGTTGGTAAGGACTTTGACTTGATGTATCTGTAGCTGAAGGGGTAATAGAAAGTAGAATGGTAGAGGTAAGATGTGAACTGAGTTGTGGATTGCCTAGGCAAAAAGGCCTCAATGGCCCCTCACCACACCACCACCCCCCCCTGGTCTCCTGCCCTACTCACACCAACAAAAAAATGCCCCTGCCCTGAAGCGCCCCCCAGGCAGGCCTATTTAGTTGGCCTGTGCCTAAGGCCGGCTATGGGTGTGATACATGTAGGTTATAAGAGGTAATATTTATTAGTATGTGAATCATGATAAGTAAAGTGGGTTAGTGCACTCAGTATACAAAATATCAGCAAAACCATTATATGCATTATTGGTAATGGTGATAACAGAAACATTAAAATTAGTCTGTATTATATGAGGGAGAGATTGATCTAGGAGGGAATATTGCTAAAGATATGTTTAGACAGTGTCAGGGAATGGTCTCAGAAGGACTGGATAAAGTGCAGAGCAGCATGGGAGGGAGAAATTATATTTCACATTATGCTAAATATTAGATATAAATTAGGAATAGATGAATAGAAAGAAAAGAGAGTTAATGATAGTAGTAAAGTAGTTTTTAGGATGTATGGGATTGGGTGTTACAAGTGATAGGTGGAAAAAAGTAGTATAACTGGTGGAGGGGGTGGGAATTGAAGGTAGGGTAGGGGAGCAAGGTGAGCATATCAAGGCTGAGCATAATAGGGCTTACCCAAACTGAGAGGGCCTATACTTCAGAAGGTAATGAATGTATACCTGATGCTGAGCTGCTAGCATGGAAACGCAAAGTAAAAACAAGTTTTCTTACAGTTATGAAAGCTACAATGCCCATATGCCACTTTTTTTTTTTTGTTAAACTGCTGTCCATAATCCGAAACATATCTGGTTCAACCAGCACCCTAGGCCAGTTCTATGAACCACTGCCCCACTCGCTCAGATCTTTAAGTAAACAGTAAAAAAAATAAATAAATAAAAGCACTTCACTTTAATAAGCTGATCACAAAGACTGGCTTATTACATTTAGTTCTAAATCTATACCCCCTCTCTCTTCCTTTAAAGTACAAAAAAATCAGACATTCTTTCTACTAGCACACCAACCAGATGGCCAAATGCACAGCACACCCCCTTTCACTTCTGCTCAGCCATTCAGGTCCCTTTTCTGTGCCCTGCACCCAAAACTCCTTCAACTTATTTTAAACTGTAGCAAACTTTTTGTTACAGTTTATACCCTGCCTACACAGAGTGTTACAGCACTCATGTTTTATTTAAAAAAAATTCTTCTTGAACTATAGCAAATTGCTTGCTACAAATGGAGCAAACAATTGTTACTGTCTATACCCTGCCTACACCGAATGCTATGGTGCTCATGTTTTAATGTAAAAAAAAGTCTACTTTTTAAACTGTAGCAAATTACTTGCTATAAATGTAGCAAACAGTTACTACAGTTTATAACCTACTTGCATAAAGACCTATAGTGCTCAGGTATTAAACCACACATGGAGTGCTACACTGCTCGGGTCTGACCGCAAATGCAATACTAGCCTTTAAAACCAGGTATTGCATTAAAGAAAGATCAGGATTGACTGATCTTGCACCCAGGGCTGTTGCCTCTCTCGCCTCACCCTAGCTATGCTATAGTGCATAGCATGTCAGTAGCATCCTAAGTCTCAGAGTTTTATCAACGCTAGCAGTTGAATACATTCACTAATCATTGCCAACACTTGTCATTGTGTGACTGTATAGCCTTATATAGCAAATAGCCCCAATGGGGTTTATAAATCTGAGCCCCTGTAAATTTTTTGCAATGCCAGGAAAAGTCTGGCAGTAAAAACGCATGTATATATATATATATATATATATATATATATATATATATATATATATATATATATATATATATATATATATATATATATATATATATACACACACACACACGTGTGTGTGTGTGTGTGTATATGCATGTATATTTATCTGTCTGTGTATATATGTACATAAGCAATATGCAAGAATGAAAGCCCAAAAGACCGAATATTTTTTTTCTTATTTTTCACTCATCCTGCTTCTTTGAGTTTGAGATCATGATATAGCTAGGTATGGCAATTGGTCATTTTCCCCACACTTGTGCAATCTCAGAATTGGTATATTTACTTAACGGATACATGTAAATATATATTTTATGTATATATATATATATATATATATATATATATATGTGTGTGTGTGTGTGTGTGTGTGTGTGTGTGTGTGTATACTGAACTTCATTACTGCCTGTTCCACCTATGACAGGAAAGGGAACAAAACCTTTCCACTGTTTCACATTATCATCCACTAGATCCTGTCACAGCTCAGTGTAACACATTATCATTGTAACACATTATCATCCACTAGATCTAGATCCTGTCACAGCTCAATGTAACACATTATCATCCACTAGATCTAGATCCTGTCATAGCTCAGTGTAACACATTATCATCCACTAGATCTAGGTGTTGTCACAGCTCAGTGTAACACATTATCATCCACTAGATCTAGATCCTGTCACATCTCAGTGTAACACATTATCATCCACTAGATCTAGATCCTGTCACAGCTCAGTGTAATTTTAACAATATAATTTTTAAATATGTTGCATTTTTATCTGCTCTGTAGTACAAGCTCTGATCATTGTTCTTTCCCCAGTGTATATGTGTTTATGATTATGTTTATACTGTTTTTGGTAACAGAGCTGCACAGCATAATTAACTGTCATGTGTAACTGGATAATTTTTAATTGCGATGCAGAGCTTTTTGCAACAATGGAAATGAAAAGCTGCCTTCAGGAGTCACTGAACACTGAAAATAAGGGATCATTTTAGTGTAATTTGTGTATCAAGTGGAGTTGTGCCTCTGCCAAAAGAAATACAAATATATATATGTGTGTGTGTGTGTGTGTGTGTGTGTGTGTGTGTGTGTGTGTGTGTGCAGACTATATATAAATATATATACATTGTTGCAGAAGAATATAATAGTTTGCTTTCATACAGTAATGTCATTATGTTCATGTCGTTATGTTCATGTGTATTACCTTGTTAAGTTTATTTTAAAATAGCATAAATTAATAACGTGTCTTTAAGTAACAGGGCAGTCTTAATCTAAACTGGTTCAGAAACCGACATGACCCTGTTAACAACAGAGACAGCATTTGTTAATATATAACCTGATGTGCCATGGATGAACTAGAACTTTTGCATAACTAAATAATCAATCTATTTTAATTGGTTTGACTTCTCAGTGACTTATTCACCATGTGCTTTTGATGATAGCTAAGTGACTACCATGCCTGCAGAACTCAGAGCTCTGTATTGAATGACTGCTATCTTAAACAAGTGCAAATTAACTCACAAGGAGACAATTACTGAGGAAGATTATGAATTTGCTAACTGGACGTCTGCCATCCCAATCAATTGCAACGAATAAAAACCTGCGCTGCCAGACAGAATGAGCAGCAACATCACAGTGTTTGCTTTCTTGAGTATAATAGACATTTGTAGCATCTGTCTAACTGCTTGAGTAGTCGTTATTATATCATGAAATGCACCATCAGTGGCATGTGCTCTGGGGCACATATTTGCAACTAAGAAGCCAAGCTTGGTTATTTATGTGTCGAGGAAAACGTCTTAGCATTTTTGTTTTTTTCTTTTTTGAATAAACTATCGATTGTGTCTGGGAGACATTTTCCTTTATTTTGTTATTTATGATGGCTTATGATCCTAGACCGCTGTATTTTTCTATAGCTACGTAGCAAAATCTGCATCATTAACAGTGAAGAGTGAAAGACCCAAACCATTATTGTTTGTTGTTTAGCAAGCATAAGTGCTATGATCATCAATTTGCCTTTTTTTTTTTTTTGGGGGGGGGGGGGTGCAATAGATTTCATTTTTTTTTCAGAAGTCTTTGAGTCAACCAATCACTTTGCAAACATTTTTCTTCTTGTCTTTTAATTAACCAGTTTGAAAGCTTCTCACAAAGTAGTAGCACATCTTTAATAACTGTTTACCATCAAAATCTCAGAAGAGAGTTATGTGAATCTTGGAAGGTCGAATGTCACTGTCCCGAGGTTTTGTACTATCAATTTGTAAATGTTTGAATCCACAACAGCGAATGTACACTAGCATTCACTGTTGTGGATTCGTCATTTTGAATGGAGATTGCATTACAGTGGAGATCAGGAAATTTACCCTTTCTCTCTCTGCAGTCTTGGAGTTTGTATATATAACTAACAGGGGGTGTGGGGGGCACAGGGGGACTTGCCCCTTTAGAAAACATTAGTAAGACATAACCGGAAGTCCAGGTAGGTTCGGTAAAGTCGACATTGCTGACTGTCGACTTTCTGTAATTACCACGTTCCGTGTTGTGATCAGTACGAATTTGGATTGTACAATGTTTTAATTTGGGTAAGTAATCACTCTCACAAGTGTGTTGGGAGATTTTGATGGTAAACCCCTTAATAGCACATATTGTTTATTAATGCATCCATTACAAAGAGTAGAACTTATCTGTAGAGATTTGTCCAGGAACTTCGTCTTGTATGGAACAACCAGTGACAGATTTAAATGAACTACTCAAATACTTTCCATATTTTACCATAAGTTTAGGCCAAAGATGGAAAGATTGTTATAATATTTTCCATGCTGTATGACAGTCTGTGCAAATGTTTTGGTACAGCCCCAATAAAAATTACCCTTATCTTATATAAAGTTAGATTAGTTGTTCAACTTGTACCACATAGGGTACCTGCCTAAAAACAAATCTGTGAGGTGCACCAAACTGCAGCACCAAGTAATTTTATTGATTAAAATGTTTTATTATTTAACACTGTTAGTTTAATGCAATGGTTAAGACTAAATAGAAATCAAGAACTTGCATTGCATTGCATAAGGTTGCTTCATGTGAGACTTAATGGTAGAAAAAAGTTTTAATGTTAAGTCAAATGAATATAAATAGATACATAGTACAGAGATTGATAACAAATCGAGCAAATACAATGCAAAACTCCTTTCCAAGATGTAGACCTCATACATAAATGCTCAAATTAACCACCTGGTACACTGGTGAGTGCTGCTGAAGGGCTCCTAATCACCCTAATTTTCTACCTAAACCTGCAGCAAACATCTCCAACATAGCAAGCTACCACCAGTACCAATGAAAACTGAACAATTTCTCCAATTAGACCTTCTCCCACTTTGTTCTCACCCCTAGCTTATAGAAGCCCAGCACCTTATTACATTCAGAATTCATTTCCTGTACTCAACTCCACTCTAGCTTGTACCATCTGATATCCAACCTGAATAATGTTGCCATATCCAAACAGCATTACTATCTACAGATTATCATTTCCGTGTTCTCAGTGTGTCCCATTTTCTCCCATGTCCAGTAACTTATTTCAAGTTTCACCACTGTCACTCTTGTCATCTGTTATCTTGTCTTCCTTCTATACATTTCCCCATCCAACATCCAGACTTCCCAGATAAGCACAGGTACTATGTAAAACAGTCCTGCCACTTATTTTTATAACTCAGCTGACTG